>NC_081532.1:317839-322839 GCF_030273125.1 Centropristis striata | reverse complement strand
TGCAACATGTTCAGCATGAAAGTAACAAATTCTGCAGTAAAAACTATATTTCTGTGATTTAAAATGCAGTTTAAAACTTTAATAAATCACCAGCTCAGAGTCCTGGAGTCACTCTGCTGGTTTATTCTCTTTCTCAGCGGTTCAAAGGTGAATTAGTGTCAGTCTGACTCACCTGATGTCAGTGGAAGTACTGAGCCATGTTCTAGAGGTTCTAGAGGTTCTAGAGGACAGGAGGAGGTTCTAGGAGACAGACAGACAGACAGACAGACAGACAGACAGACAGGCAGAGAGACAGACAGACAGGCAGACAGGCAGGCAGGCAGACAGACAGACAGGTGTTGTCTCTGGTGTGTGTCTGTCTGTGTGTTATTGTGGATTATTGGACTCCATCATCATCCTCCTCCTCGTGCAGCCTCCAGCAGCTCAGAGCCGCAGGTGAGACCAATCAGCTGCTCCTCAGGCTCTCAGCGACCAATCAGGAGCCGCAGGGGGAGGGGCTTAGCTTCAAGGTTGGTGGGAGAAACAGCAGCAGAAAGTCTCTGATCACATCAGATAAAAGCTGCTGGAGCTGTCAGACTGAGCTCCAGAGTGACCAGGAGACACCAGGAGATCAGGAGAGAAAGATTAATTCTGAGGTGAATCATCTCCTCCTCTGTGAATCAGAATGATTTGGTTTAATCTCTGCAGAAATGATATCTCATCTTTTAAATCACCTGTTGCACAAACACATCAGACCTTCAGTGCTGCAGCAGATCAGCTTCATCTCAGACTATTAGGATATGCATTAATATGGAAAACTTTAGAAATGCACAAAAGTTGCATTCTCACAGATTCTGGCATTTTTAATGACCTTAAAATATTTTAATTTGGAAATTATCATTGTTTTTTGCTGAAAAAACCCCAAACATTATCTGGCACACATAATATTACAGAAGAAGCTTTAAATATGACTTGTGTCCTTTGCATAATTATTATAAACAGTATGCACTCTATACTAACTGATAAAACGAAAGCAAGACGATATTTATTAGAATAACATTAAAAAGGTCAATATGTTTTGAAATAAAAAGTCAAAATTATTAGATAAAATTGTCATAATTATGAGATAAAAGGTCATAAAGTCAGAGCTGCTGCTGCTGCTGACAAATTACACTTTAAAGTATCGTTAAAAGGTTCTATATTTTTTGTCAATTACTGCAGAAAGTAACTCGTATATTATCAGAGGTGGAAACTAACTCAGTACATTCACTAAACTACTGGACTTAAATACAATTCTTTCACTTTTATTTCTGGAATGATTGACAACAAATATTGAACATTTTCATGATATTCTAATTGTTTGAGATGTTTCTGTAATATAAAGTTTAGTTGTGAGAGATTAATTAATCAGAGCTTTAAAACAGATGTTGTCACGGTAACAAGCTGAAGAAACAAACACTTTGTTTGTTTGTTTTCCTCTGTATCTCAGAGACATGTAAACAACTGCATGATGCTACAGACATTTATATTTATTTATTTATTCATGTTCTGTGTTTACTTTTTGCCTCTATATTCATCTGGATGTAAATAGTTAAACTGTGTTTGTTTTTGTTTTTCTTTACATATTCGTATTATTCAATGAATGAACATGTGGAACAAGAAGTTATTGATATAAAACTCTTGTTTCTGTACTAGTTTGATGCCAACAACTATAAATCCATTTTTACTTGTCAATTGTTGTGAAATCTCCTGATAAAAAGATAATTAAAAAAAGAAGAGAAAAAGTTTGAGGCATCAGTGAACTGTTGAGGTTTTATTAAAAGTCAGTTTTAATAAACAGTCAGATGTTTACAAAGTGATGTAATGTTTATACAGTTTATACACAACAAACCAGAGAAACTAACCATGAATACTGGAGGCTCCCCGCTTTATTAACACTGGACCAAAGATTTATTATTATTATTATTATTATTATTATTATTACCACAGACTGGATCTACAGCTGGAGGGTCTTTAATGTGTGATGTCATTCATTCATTATGGAGCATTTCATCACATTTAATCCTAAAACACTTTTTGCCAGATTATTTTATTAGTTGTTTGGTGAATAAAATGTATAAAAATATCAATGAGTGTTTCCAAACCACAAGATTTTGTCCTCAAATCTCTTGTTTTGTCCACAAACCAAAGAGATATTCAGTTTATTGTCATAAAGGAACAAAGAAACCAGAAATATTCACATTGAAGAAGCTGAAATCAGAGAATTTGGATTTATTGTCTTTAAAAA
Source organism: Centropristis striata (assembly GCF_030273125.1). Taxonomy (NCBI): domain Eukaryota; kingdom Metazoa; phylum Chordata; class Actinopteri; order Perciformes; family Serranidae; genus Centropristis; species Centropristis striata. The sequence goes on along the minus strand of NC_081532.1, from coordinate 320,573 downwards.
GAAGACTGCTCAAACCAATTATTGGATTATCAAAATAGTTGAGGATTCATTTAATAATCGATTATTGTTCCATTAATAGAATAACTGTTTCAGCTCAGATTCTGATGTGAAGGTTACATTTAAAAACTTTGTACCAAAACAACAACGTGATTATTTGGAAAACTGTTATCAAAATCTTCTAAGGCTTCAGGTTAAAGGGGGAACTAATTATTTTATACATTTAAACATGTTTTCTACAGTAAATTAACTTTTTAAAAACCTAAATAGTTTCAGTTTATCAGTTAGATAAACTGGTGATTAGATTCCCTTTTATTAGTTATCACCTTTATTTTGAAAGGGTTTTATTATAATAATTACTGAGAGTTTCCCTTGTAACTGTGATGCTCCTCCTCCTCCTGCTCCTGCTCCTCCTCCTGCTCCTCCTCCTCCTCCTCCTCCTCCTCCTCCTCCTCCTCCTCCTCCTCCTCCTCCTCCTCCTCCTCCTCCAGCTGCTCCTTAAGGCACACTAAACCTCACTAAAGATAATAAATACGGAGAATAAATTAGAGCATTTACAGCCAGTTTGGTCCCATCAGAGAGAAAAAGAGTCACAGAAGGAGATAAAAGAGTTCGAGGCAGATATTTAAAGGTTAAATGTTCATTGGCAAGTCTGCAGCTACATTATATTATATTATTATTTACAGCAGCTTGTAAAAGTTTTCTTCCCTCTGGATGTTTCACCTTTCTGTTGCTTTTACACATTAAATCATAATTAATAATATAATCTGGCCTTTTTAAAAAGAATTTGCAAAAAAAAAAACTTTAATATGTGTTAAATCAGCTCAGTTACTTTAAAGGGGACGAATACTTATGCAATCATTTATTTTACCTTATAGATTTTTAATTCATTTATACTATTTTGTAAAAATCTGTTTTCACTTTGATATTAAAGAGGATTTTTTTTCAATTTTTTTTTCAAAAAAGGCCAAATTATATCGACCATGATCTCATGTGTAAAAGCAACAAAAAGGTGAAACATCAAAGAGGAAAAAGACTTTAACAAGCTGCTGGAGCTCAGAGGAGAAACATCTCTCCTCAGTGGAAGAACAGATCACTGAAGGTCCCGGATCAGATCAGATCAGATCAGATCACTGAAGGTCCCGTAACAGATCAGATCAGATCAGATCAGATCAGATCAGATCACTGAAGGTCCCGTAACAGATCAGATCAGATCAGATCAGATCAGATCAGATCAGATCAGATCAGATCCCTTCATGGTCCCATAAATAAGAGAAACATTGCTTTAACGGTAATGTAAGTGAGTCTTTGCGTCTCTAACTGAAGGATCCTCCATGGTTCTGGTCCAGAACAACATCCAGCAGCTTCAGGTTCCTTCTGATCATGTTCTGGATGGATGATGGATCCAGTAGGTCTGGTTGTGGATCCAGTAAAGGAGATTGAGTGGAGAGAGGAAGGCAGAATAAATCACCAGAGAAGAAACTCTCTGGGTGGAATGGTTCATGTTCAGGTTCCATCATGGCGTTAAAGTCCTTCAGTCCTGTTAGAGCTGAGTGAAGTACAGGAGGATAAATAAACTGATCCTGAAGGTCTAGTCCTCCTTTAGATCAGAGGATCTGGATCCTGAAGGTCTAGTCCTCCTTTAGATCAGAGGGTCTGGATCCTGAAGGTCTAGTCCTCCTTTAGATCCGTGGATCTGGATCCTGAAGGTCTAGTCCTCCTTTAGATCCGTGGATCTGGATCCTGAGGGTCCCAGTCTGACTGGAGCAGCTCCTCCATCGTTGTTGACCAGAGCTCCGTAGGAGAAGGAGCCGTTGGAGTCAGGAGGGACCACCAGACCTTTATCATGGATGGTGGGGACTCCTGGTGGAGGACAGGAGATCCAGTTAGGACCAACAGGCCGGTTAAAAATGTACACTTTTAGCTTTTTTTAGCTGAATTATCCCTCAAAGATGAACCAGGATCACTGGTGGAAAGTAACAAGTACATTTACTCAACTACTGTATCATTTTGAGGTACTTGTACTTTACTTGAGTATTTCCATTTTATGTACCTTTATACTTCTACTTCACTACATTTAGAGACAAATATTGAACTTTTGACTCCACTATATTTATCTGACAGCTTTTAGTTACTTTACAGGAAGAGATTTAACATAAAGTCTTAACAGTGAGTATTAGTATTAGTATTAGTATTAGTATAAGTATTAGTATTAGTATTAGTATTAGTATTAAACTAACCGTTGGTCATGTCCATGGTGACGTACGGCTCAAAGGCTTTGGTCCGTTTCCTGTTTTTGGTGATGAGGAACACTCCGAGAAAACACAACGCAGACCTGCAGAGAACACATTCACATTATTATTATACTAGTTATCACACATTCACACTATTATAATACTAGTTATCACACATTCACACTGTTATAATACTAGTTATCACACATTCACACTATTATAATACTAGTTATCACACATTCACACTGTTATAATACTAGTTATCACACATTCACACTATTATAATACTAGTTATCACACATTCACACTATTATAATACTAGTTATCACACATTCACACTATTATAATACTAGTTATCACACATTCACACTGTTATAATACTAGTTATCACACATTCACACTATTATAATACTAGTTATCACACATTCACACTATTATAATACTAGTTATCACACATTCACACTATTATAATACTAGTTATCACACATTCACACTATTATAAT
>NC_081532.1:125339-312839 GCF_030273125.1 Centropristis striata | reverse complement strand
TAGTCCAGACTAAACCCCTGTGAAGAGGTTATTCACTCATTGTTACATAAAGACACATGTTGTCAAAATCAGCACATAGAGCTATGGTCAGTAGGTCAATTATACTCAAAACAAGATAACTAAGATATTATTGATAGATAGAAGAAGAAAATACTTGGTGCGCTTCATGTTTTTCCAGTGAATCAGTTAAATAGAGAACTGTTGGAGCATTGTGAGCATTAAACAGTGGTGATGTATTGTAACATGCAGATGTTTGATGGTATAATGTTTTTATATTGCTGATGTTAATGCAGAGACTCACCCAGCAGAGCCACCAGCAGCAGAATAACAACCAGGTAGTTAGCATTGTGCTGCTTATAGAAGTATAGGAGCAGGCAGAACGTGATGATCTCCAGGAGCTGTCAATAACAACAAGAACAACAATAAACAACAGAAACAGGAAGCTCTGCAGCCACAGACTCAGATCTGAATAATAAGAGTGGAGGCTGATGAAACCAGTCAGACCTGAAGGAGAGAGAGAGTTGGTTTAATGTGGTGATGGACGGAGAGAGACGAGGCGAGCTGAGAGAAATCTGGGAAGTCTTTTATAATATACTGATATACTGATATAATATACTAATACTAATATATATACTAATATACTGAGGCTTTGGAGTTTGGGGCTATTTGTCCGTTTTTGACTCCTTTTCATTCTGTATAAACCACTTAAAAAGTGTTCACCATGTCATGTTCCTCACCTATTCCACCTGATTATTATTCTTTTAATTTTGACTTACTGGATCAACATTTTCAACACAAAACACACACACAAAATTACAAAAACACACATAAAAAACACATTTTTTTTTACAAAAGAAACCACATAAAAAATCCACAAAAACACACCGAAAACAGACCAGTATTCATCAGCCAGTCACTGTCTAATCTCTGGAAAACACTGCAACAGTTTAACAGAAACATCTCTTGTTCTGTTGGATTTATTCAAACACTGACTGAAATCATACTGACATGTTTTTTTTTTTACATGAATAGACTTTTACCATTACCCATAAATTAAACTAAAAAATATTATTTGAATGAATCACACCAAACCAAACCAAACTGTTCCTGGCAGTGATTATTGTGACTCTGCAGACAGACAGGAGAACGTCACTAATAGTTGAAGTGACAGTACAGGTTTTGACCAGCAGGAGGAGGTAATGAGCTCATGAAGCCTCCAGAAATTAACCTTTTTTTTTTTAACCAAGTGGATGAAAAGCTTGCAGGCTTCATGAGGCTTCATCTGGACATCACTAGTTTAATGGTTGTTGTAAAGGAAATATCTCAGCCAGTGTTCTAACCACAGCTCCTGTTTGTAGAAGTGTTTGTCATCCTGTTTATTTATGGTTTACAGACGTTTACACCTTGGAACATTAAACACTGATGCAGTATTTGTGTCTGACACAGCAGCAGTCAGTAAGTGACTCTCTCTCCTCTTCATCCTCTGTGAGGCGTCTCTAAACCTGATATCATCTGGTGATTCTCCCACTAACGATGACGCAGACTGTAATTGGTATTCCACCTCATATGACTCACTGGTTTGTCTTTGTTCATTCACTGAATTCTTGGTGTGTCAATAATAAACCTGCTAGAGACAAACACAGGGAGGATTAACTGTCCTTACAGCTGTTCCACCACCAGGCAGGAACCAGAATGAGGCGATCTCACTAACTGAATACCAGCCGTCTTAGCGGACGTTTCTCCCTGTAAACAGCCTGGTTGCTGATTGGATAGAACACTGAGCAGGATGTGACGTAGTACTGGACGCCACAACAACACGAGACATCTGTAAAAGCTGGTGAAGCAGTGTTGGCAACTTAGCAACTTTGTTGCTATATTTAGCCACTTTTCAGACCCCTTAGAGACTATTTTTCAAGAAAGCGACTGGAGACAAATCCAGAGACTTTTTCTGGTGTTATTGGAGACTTTTGGAGACTCGTTCTGACTCTTCTTAACGAGCCACGGGGGCCGGAGGCTCTTCTTAATGAGCCGCGGGGGCCGGAGGCTCTTCTTAACGAGCCGCGGGGTTGGAGGCTCTTCTTAACGAGCCGCGGGGGCCGGAGGCTCTTCTTAACGAGCCGCGGGGTTGGAGGCTCTTCTTAACGAGCCGCGGGGTTGGAGGCTCTTCTTAACGAGCCGCGGGGGCCGGAGGCTCTTCTTAACGAGCCGCGGGGGCCGGAGGCTCTTCTTAACGAGCCGCGGGGGCCGGAGGCTCTTCTTAACGAGCTGAATCTGACATCAGCAGAAACAGATGTTGAGTCACTAACTAAGTCACAGGCTGCTGAGTGTTTAAAGTGTTTATTCTGGCTGTAAAAACACCTGGATGGAGCCTGAACTTCTCTAGAAAATAATAATAACTGACCAGGTAGAGGAAGAACTTATTGAATTATTGATAATAACTGATAATAACTGACCAGGTAGAGGAGGAACTTATTTAATAAATGATAATAATAACTGACCAGGTAGAGGAGGAACTTATCTAATAACTGATAATAATAACTGACCAGGTAGAGGAGGAACTTATTTAATAAATGATAATAATAACTGACCAGGTAGAGGAAGAACTTATTTAATAACTGATAATAACTGATAATAATAACTGACCAGGTAGAGGAGGAACTTATTTAATAAGTGATAATAACTGACCAGGTAGAGGAGGAACCTATTTAATAACTGATAATAATAACTGACCAGGTAGAGGAGGAACCTATTTAATAACTGATAATAATAACTGACCAGGTAGAGGAGGAACCTATTTAATAACTGATAATAATAACTGACCAGGTAGAGGAGGAACCTATTTAATAACTGATAATAATAACTGACCAGGTAGAGGAGGAACCTATTTAATAACTGATAATAATAACTGACCAGGTAGAGGAGGAACCTATTTAATAACTGATAATAATAACTGACCAGGTAGAGGAGGAACCTATTTAATAACTGATAATAATAACTGACCAGGTAGAGGAGGAACTTATTTAATAACTGATAATAATAACTGACCAGGTAGAGGAGGAACTTATTTAATAACTGATAATAATAACTGACCAGGTAGAGGAGGAACTTATTTAATAAATGATAATAAGTGATAATAACTGACCAGGTAGAGGAGGAACTTATTTAATAACTGATAATAACTGATAATAACTGATAATAACTGACCAGGTAGAGGAGGAACCTATTTAATAAATGATAATAATAACTGACCAGGTAGAGGAGGAACTTATTTAATAACTGATAATAACTGATAATAACTGACCAGGTAGAGGAGGAACTTATTGAATTATTGATAATAACTGATAATAACTGACCAGGTAGAGGAGGAACTTATTTAATAAATGATAATAACTGATAATAACTGATAATAACTGACCAGGTAGAGGAAGAACTTATTGAATTATTGATAATAACTGATAATAACTGACCAGGTAGAGGAGGAACTTATTTAATAAATGATAATAATAACTGACCAGGTAGAGGAGGAACTTATCTAATAACTGATAATAATAACTGACCAGGTAGAGGAGGAACTTATTTAATAAATGATAATAATAACTGACCAGGTAGAGGAAGAACTTATTTAATAACTGATAATAACTGATAATAATAACTGACCAGGTAGAGGAGGAACTTATTTAATAAGTGATAATAACTGACCAGGTAGAGGAGGAACCTATTTAATAACTGATAATAATAACTGACCAGGTAGAGGAGGAACCTATTTAATAACTGATAATAATAACTGACCAGGTAGAGGAGGAACCTATTTAATAACTGATAATAATAACTGACCAGGTAGAGGAGGAACTTATTTAATAACTGATAATAATAACTGACCAGGTAGAGGAGGAACTTATTTAATAACTGATAATAATAACTGACCAGGTAGAGGAGGAACTTATTTAATAAATGATAATAAGTGATAATAACTGACCAGGTAGAGGAGGAACTTATTTAATAACTGATAATAACTGATAATAACTGATAATAACTGACCAGGTAGAGGAGGAACCTATTTAATAAATGATAATAATAACTGACCAGGTAGAGGAGGAACTTATTTAATAACTGATAATAACTGATAATAACTGACCAGGTAGAGGAGGAACTTATTGAATTATTGATAATAACTGATAATAACTGACCAGGTAGAGGAGGAACTTATTTAATAAATGATAATAACTGATAATAACTGATAATAACTGACCAGGTAGAGGAAGAACTTATTGAATTATTGATAATAACTGATAATAATAACTGACCAGGTAGAGGAGGAACTTATTTAATAAGTGATAATAACTGATAATAACTGACCAGGTAGAGGAGGAACTTATTGAATTATTGATAATAACTGATAATAATAACTGACCAGGTAGAGGAGGAACTTATTTAATAAGTGATAATAACTGATAATAACTGACCAGGTAGAGGAGGAACTTATTGAATTATTGATAATAACTGATAATAATAACTGACCAGGTAGAGGAGGAACTTATTTAATAAGTGATAATAACTGACCAGGTAGAGGAGGAACCTATTTAATAACTGATAATAATAACTGACCAGGTAGAGGAGGAACTTATTTAATAAATGATAATAATAACTGACCAGGTAGAGGAGGAACTTATTTAATAAATGATAATAATAACTGACCAGGTAGAGGAGGAACTTATTTAATAAGTGATAATAATAACTGATAACTGATAATAACTGATAATAACTGATAATAAGTGATAATAACTGACCAGGTAGAGGAGGAAGAACTTATCTAATAACTGATAATAATAACTGACCAGGTAGAGGAGGACCTTATCTAATAACTGATAATAAATGATAATAATAACTGACCAGGTAGAGGAGGACCTTATCTAATAACTGATAATAAATGATAATAATAACTGACCAGGTAGAGGAGGACCGGCCAGCCCACCAGGTGCTTCACGATGTTCTCTGCTTGAGGTTTCTCATGAGAGTTTGGTCCGAAGGCCACGAAGAGGTAAGTTCCTCCGATGGTGAGGACGGAGCCCAGGAAGGACAGAGCATGGCGCTCTGAAACACAAACACACACAATAATAATAAATATCATATAAATACATGCATCCAGCTCAAAAACAGGAGAAAGATTTAGTACAGCACAAAGTTATTATAGTGAACCAAAACTAACTAAATAACCAAAAATAGAATTGAAAAAACATTTTCGTTAACTGAAAATAACTAACTGAAACTGTATTTTGTGGTTCCAAAACTAACTAAAACTAAGTAAAATTATAGTGAAAATGTCCTTCGTTTTCCTCTTTGTCACCTTTTTTCATCCGTAAACCTTTTTGGTTGATATGAAATCTATTTCATCTATCTGGTTTTATGACTTAATAAACTTTTTGGGGCTGAGATGGATCAGACAAAGGAAATAAAGGAAACATTTATTGTGACCTTATTGAATCTGGACCCAACAAATACCCCATTACAAAACAACTACAACTAATAAAAACTAAACTACAACTAATAAAAACTAAACTACAACTAATAAAAACTAAACTACAACTAATAAAAACTAAACTACAACTAATAAAAACTAAACTAAAAAAGTGACAAACTAACGAGAAAAAAGTGACGAATTTACAAGAAAAAAGTGACGAATTTCCGAGAAAAAAGTGACAAATTTATGGGGAAAAAGTGACAAACTAACGAGAAAAAAGTGACGAAGTAACGAGAAAAAAAGTTACAAATTTACGAGAAAAGAAGTGATAAATTAATGAGAAAAAAGTGACGAATTTTACGATAAAAAGTGAAAAATTTACTATAAAAAGTGAAAAATTTACGAGAAAAAAGTGACGAATTTACGAGAAAAAGTGACAAACGAGAAAAAATTGACAAACGAGAAAAAAGTGACAAATTAACAAGAAAAAAGTGACGAATTTACGAGAAAAAGTAACAAACGAGAAAAAAGTGACAAATTTACGGGGAAAAATTCTCAAATTTACGAGTAAGAAGTGAAAAATCTATGGGGACAAAAGTTACAAATTTACAAGAAAAAATTTACAAACAGGAAACATTTATTGAGACCTTATTGAATCTGGACCCAACAAATACCCCATTACAAAACAACTACAACTAATAAAAACTAAACTACAACTAATAAAAACTAAACTACAACTAATAAAAACTAAACTACAACTAATAAAAACTAAACTAAAACTAAGCATTTTCCAAAAAATAAAAAATAAATAAAACTAGCAAACTCGCTCTAAAAGCTCATTAAAACTCACTGAATTTGAAACAACTAAATTAAAACTGGAACTAATGAAACATGTAAAACTATTATAACCTTTGTGCAGCTTCACATAGTGTGAATACTATTTAAGAACCCAGTGAGAATCCGTTCAGTGACTCTTGAACTATGTAATGTTGTGTTACATTAGATTCTAACAGCGTATTGTTTCGTGTCCATGGAGAAACCGTCTGAGTCTTTGTTCTGCAGCAGCCAGTCCGTCAGGTTCAGCAGGAGGCTGATTACACATTTACATACAATCACAAAGAGTTTCAGCATATTTGCATGAGAGTTTCTCCAGTTTAACTCATTAAAATGAACTTACTGGCAAAGTCCTTTGGCTTCGATTTGTCTCGGAGGAAAATCAGACCCAGAATAGAGCTCGCTGGGAACACAGAGGAGAGGAAGGAAATGAGAAATATTTTACTTCTGAATATTTAAATACATCTGAGAGTGTCGAGATCAGTTTCTCTGCTAGTTTCACAATCTACATACAGTCATGGAAATAATCATTAGACCTCCTTGTTTTCTTCAGGTTCTGGTTCATTTTAATGTCTGGTTCAACTAAAACTTCATTTGTTTGGACAAATGTAATGATAACAACCAAAATCATGATCAATAAAACCATGTTAAATGTCTAGATATCAGCTCTTACATTAAACTCTTATCAGATATTTGTGTTATCATTATATTTATCTAAACAAATGAACCTTTAGTTGAACCAGACATTAAAAAGCATTGAAGAAAAGAACAACTAATTGACCAAAAAGAAAAAAATGACCTAAATAGACGTAAAATTACCATAAGACACAAAACAAACAAAAAAGATGTAAAATAACCAATAAAAAGACACAAATGATAACTATTTTGGTTATTATGAATAAAACCATGTTAAATGTCTCGATATCAGCTCTTAAATTAAACTCTTATCAGATATTTGTGTTGTTATCATTATATTTATCTAAACTAATGATCCTTTAGTTGAACCAGACATTAGAATGACCCAGAACCTGCAGATAAAGCAGGTCTGATGATTATCTCCCTGCCTGTATCTATGAACCAGAACATTAAAGACTGACTGAGGACGGAGACGGCGTTGAGCGGCGCCAGCAGAGCGATGGGGGCGAAGGCGTACGACACGAAGTTGGCGAGTTCCCCGAGACACGTGAGGACGAAGCCGCACCACCAGGTCCTGGTCCGGTAGAACGCTCTGGGGTCCTTCCGGTCTGACAGGGACACATGGCTGTACTTCTACAGGGACACACAGGGGACACAGAGTAAACACAAATACTAATACAGGAAACACCAAGATACTAATACAGTAAACACACAGTAAACACAAATACTAATACAGGAAACACCAAGGTACTAATACAGTAAACACACAGTAAACACAAATACTAATACAGGAAACACCAAGGTACTAATACAGTAAACACACAGGAAACACAAATACTAATACAGGAAACACACAGTAAACACCAACACACTAATATAGTATACAGTCAGGAAACACAAATACTTCTACAGGGACACACAGTAAACACACGGTAAACACACAGTAAACACACAGTAAACACAAATACTAATGCAAATACAGGAAACATATCAACACACTACTGCAGTATACACAGTAAACACCAAGGTACTAGTACAGTATACAGACAGTAAACACAAATACTAACACAGTTTACTTAGTGAGAGTGAGAGTCAACATGTGGAATGAACCAAACAAACAAACAAACAGAAGGTTTAACAGTTATAACTGAGAGCTATAAACTAGAGCTCTATTAATATGAATACTTTTTATTTATTCAATTCAATTCAACTTTATTTATAGAGCGCATTTCATGCACAAGGCAGACTCAATGTGCTTCACAATGGATACACATAATTACAGTTAAAAAACAAAACAACAGAAAACAAGCAAATACAAACAATTAGAAAAAATAAATTACAAATGAATTGAAGAGTGCAGGTAGACAAGCTATTCCATATTCACCACATACACACTGACTTACTCACACATGTGCACCCACTCCCACAACCACACACACACACACACACACACACACACACACACACGTACACAGTTCAACCGAATGCTGTTGAAAAAAGATAGGTTTTTAAACTGTTTTTAAAAATGGCTACTGATGTGGCGTGTTTAACTGAGTCAGGCAGGGTGTTCCACTTTCTTGTGGCATAAACACTAAAAGCTGCTTCTCCTTCAACTGGACTTATGAACCTGTATATCTGGTTCTCCAGCATATAAAGACTCTCTGGACTCCTGAATAAAGTCAGACTGACTGACTGATTAATATCTGTAATGTTAAATCACAACAGTGTAAATATTAAATGCTGACAGGCAGCAGTGGAGGATCAATTATTTTACAGGATCACTTTATCATTTCCAGGACATTTGACCTTTTTTTCTCATTTTCCAGATGTTTTCCATGACTGGAGGATTATTCAATCATTGTCCAGCTTTCCCAAAACGCATAAGAACTAGGAGGTGGACCGAGATATCGGACTTGTGTAACATTTGTTCTCATTGTGTCATTTTATCATGTAAACGGAGGAGAAAAGACAAGATCAGCTTCAAGAATCAGCAGCAGATATCAGGATCAGTCACAATAATCAGTATCGGCTTTAATAAACCGTATCAGTCGACCTCTAACAGCAGCAGGATCATAATCATGACATCACAGACCAGGAGGTCAAAGGTCGTACCTGGATACTCAACGAGATGCTGACAAGCACGTTTCCAAAGATCGCCAGTAGAGTCCCGATGAGGTTATCCTGAAACACACACACACTAATATTAATATTTATCCTGAAACACACACACACACTTATTAATATTTATCCTGAAACACACAAACACACTTATATTAATATTTATCCTGAAGAGGAAACAAACAAACACTTATTTTAATATTTAAAGCAGACTAAACAGAGTCTAACTGCAGTAACTATCAAAGGGTTAAACTGAGAAAGTTAAAGTTTTTAAACGTGTGTTAAGTGTCTCATATCTATCATAGTGTGTCATATCACATATTACTAGATGAAACTGTCTTTTTTGATTCTATCTTTGCCTTTATTGTTATTTATTTATGTATATTTTGGATTTTTTGTTGTTGTTAATTTATGTAAAGCACTTTTGTCAACCTTGGTTGTGTTTAAGGTTCTCTACAGACAAACAAACAAACAAACAAACAAATAAATAAACGTGAACTTGACATTATTTCTCTGAAATAAAAGTAAAAATGTAAATGTAAAACTTTGTCACAAGATAAAACAGTTTTAGTTTTAACTCAATTTAGACCAAAAGTGTATTAATGTTACTGCAGTTAGACTTTATAGGGCAGAATATTAATATTAATATAACGTTAAACTGCTTTAAACTCTGTAAAACCGGTTATTTTATGTAACGTTGTGTATTTACAGTCTGTCACTATTTAACTAACAATATAAATATTTACACAGAACTCACATACTGTAAACATTCCTACAGGGTTTAACAGCTGATACAGTCAGAATAAAACAATAAAACAGTAATAATTTAATAATAATAAGCCGTTAAACCCTTTATAACCCTCCGTGTTTCTCATAGATCTCTATGGTCTCACCGTGTAGCATCTTTTACACCTTAAACAGTGATAATAAAGCAGTAAAACAGTAATAATTTAATGATAATAAGCCGTTTAACCCTTTAAACCCTCCGTGTTTCTCATAGATGTCTATGGTCTCACCGTGTAGCATCTTTTACACCTTTAACAGTAATAATAAAGCAGTTAAACAGTAATAATTTAATAATAATGTAACCCTTTAACCCCTCCGTGTTTCTCATAGATCTCTATGGTCTCACCGTGTAGGATCCTCCGGCGGCTGGGTTAAAGTTCATCATTTTAACCCTGTAAACACTAATTATTGATGATCAGCTGGAGCGGAACCTTCAGACAGCAGCTGTTTCATCTCGTCGCTGTGGTTTTGTTAGTTTATTGATCATATTTATCGGTTTTTATCCGGTTTTTCTCTGAGGAAGACAGAAATCATCTCTGGACGACGAGCAGCTCACTTCCGGGTTAGATTCCACCTGCTTCAGGCGACGCGGCTACGCCTTGACGTCACCGTGACAACGTAAAGACGTCACGCTGGATCGCTTCTTCTTCTTCTTCTTTGGGGTTTTATGTCAGTTGTCCTTGTGCTGCTTTACCGCCTCCTTCAGGATCTAAACCGTCATTACATCTTCTTCCCTGGTTGTTTTTAGTCTCAGTTTATTCTGCTCTACTATTTATTTATTTATTTATTTATTTATTTCAGAGAAATGATGATATAAAAACCTCAAAATCCAACTGAAAACCAAAACAGTAATTACACTTACCAGGGAATTATAGGTTTATGTTAAAGGGAATTATTATCTACAGAGTGATGAAGTAAAAAAAGTGAGATAAAATGATATTAAGACTACAATATACCATTTCTTTATAATATTAAGTCTAAAATTCACAAATCTTTGAATAGAGTTGTTAGACATTTTTAAATACATTTATAACAAAATCAATTTGAAAATGTTTATTGACTGAAAACTAAATATAAAAGCTTAAAGAAGACAACAACATTATAGTTACTGCTCTCTGTTTATCATTATGACATCATCAATACATGTAGAAATGAGAGTCATATCACATATCTATCTATAACACATTTGGCTGGACAGTTAAAAACGTTTACAAACTTTAAAGCAGTTTTTCTAATAATAATAATAATAATAATTCATTGAATTTATATAGCTCTCTTTTCAATAACCCAAAGACGCTTACAAGTATACATACAGGGGGGGCAACAAAAAACGAGCAGGGTGGTGGGGAGCAAGACAAGAAACTGGTTATGGGTTGGGGAGGTCAAAGCTTGGGAGAAGAGGTAGGTTTTCAAACGGGACTCAAATGTGGAGAGTGAAGGTGAGTCGGGACAGTTTGGGGAAGAGAGTTCCAGAGAGAGTTCGGGAGAAGGCTCTGTCGCCAAAGGATTTGAGTTTAGATGGTGGTACTGTCAGTGAGAGAGTGGAGGAGGATCGGAGGGCACGGGTGGGGCGGTGGGGGATGAGGAGGTCAGACAGGTGAGGGGGAGCCAGATGGTGGAGGGCTTTGAAGGTGAGGAGGAGAATCTTGAAGTTGATGTTTGATGGGGAGCCAGTGGAGAGAGTGGAGAACAGGAGTGATGGCGGGACCGGGTGTGGGTAAGGAGGCGGGCAGCAGAGTTTTGGACCAGCTGGAGTTTGTGGAGGGAACGTGAAGTGATGCCAGTGAGGAGGGAGTTACAGTAGTCGAGGTGGGAGGAGATGAAGGCGTGGATGAGGGATTCGGCAGCAGGGGGAGAGAGGCGGTGCCGGTTGGTGCTGTTGATGAGGGATGAGTAGAGGGGGGATTTGGCAGCATGAAGAGCGTCACGATAGGAGGAAGTGTGTAGTTTGAGAGCTTCGGCGTGGACAGTGAGGTGGGTTCGTTTGAAGAGACGTTCAAGTTGGCGGCCGGTTTGTTTCATGGTGCGGAGTTCCGGGGTGTACCAGGGGGCAGAGTATGTGAATGAGACAGAGGAAGTTTTCCAGGGGGCTAAGGAGTCAAGGGAGTCAGAAAGGATGGTGTTGAGCATGATGGCGTAGTCGTCAGGGGAAGAGGGTGCAGAATCAAGGGGAAGGGCAGAGCATATGAGCTGGGAGAACGTGAGTGGGTTTACTGCTTTGATGTTGCGGTAGGAGATGGTGCGCTTATGGGGGTTATGGGGTGAGGGTAGAGGGGCGGAGAAGAGGATACAGAGATGATCAGAGAGTGGGAAGGGGAGAGGATGGGGGGGGGGACAAAAGTTGTTGAGGTTGACAGTACGGGAGGTGGGGGTGACGGGGGGGCCAGAAGCAGACCAGAGTGAAGGGATGGGAGAGCCATCCGGGAAGTGGTGGCAACAGCGGTGGCAACAACAGCAGGGAGACGGTGGTTGTTGTTGAGACGGTGGAGGTCAGCAGCAGAGTAGATGAGTGGACGGGAAGTAGGTGGAGAAGGAGCCTGGGGTAGCAGAAGTGATAATCCAAGGAGGAGTTGAGACGTGGCAGCAGCTGAGAGTAGTCCAGGTAGTGTAGTAGTGATAGCAAGTAGCTGATTAGCTAAAAGTTGGGAGGCAGTGAGAAGTGTGGAAGGAGCGGTGGACCAGGTGTAGACGTTGGTGAAGTGAGTGGTGTTGGCTGCCCCAGACCGTAGGAGGACTGTATTGATTATCCAATAGTATCACCTTCCTCCCTTCAGCTTCACCTCCACATCCAAAATGTCTTTGATATTGATTGATATTGGACATTTCCTCTGAAGTTCAGTCATCATAATTCTCCTTTCTGTTTCACATTTTCCTGCGTTCAGTTAACACATGATTTACTGTTTCCTTCTCCACACTGACAGTTTCCTGTTGGATGTTTCCCTGTTATGAATCATAGACTGCATATAAATATTATAGGCTGCTATTAAGCTTATTGTGCTTGGTTATTATCAATAAAACCATGTTAAATGTCTAGATATCAGCTCTCAAAATAAACTCTTATTAGATATTTTTGTTGTTATCATTATATTTGTCCAAACAAATGAACCTTTAGTTGAACCAGACATTCAAATGAACCAGAAACTGAAGAAAACAAGGAGGTCTGATCATTGTTTCATGACTGTGTACTAAAGACAGGACATCTTCACATTCCAGCTACAGTGTAATATTCAAATAAATTTAAGTACAAAACCATAATTTATATTTTAAACCATATGAGCGACAGTCAGTCCGTGTGGTAACAGAGCCAGGCCCATGGTGCTATTTCATTTCATTTATTTATTACTGGCAGATTTTATTTATATAAATAAAAATATCTAAATAAATTAGATAAATTTCATTTTATTATTATTTTTGTTGTGAAATGTGTGTTTATATATATATATATATATATATATATATATATATATATATATATATATATATATATATATATATATATATGATAAAACTCATCAAACTGATGTCGAAATATCATTTATATTTTGTTGCCTTTCACAGTGAGCTCAGGCAGAAGATCACTTCTATTAAATTCTCCAGCAACAACAAAGCAACTAAAACTGTTGATATTTGTGAACTCTTAAATATATTACCTTAAGCTCTATATTCATTTTAGAAATTAACATTAAAACTCTCTCTATATTTATATGTATTGACATGAATCCAGTCCATGTTTAAAACAAGTTCTTCATGATAAAAGAGTGCTGACTCTGCACTTTGACAGCATGTAGCTGTGTATTAGCTCAGAAAGGGAGGAACGTTAATGTTTGTCTGCCTAGAGACAACAACAAAAACATCTGATTGGATAACAGCTTTCAGGACAGTAACCCTGATTTAAACTGAGGCTAAAATAACAATAATGCCTATATTTCAGATATGAAGTATGATATTTCAGATATGAAGTATGATATTTCTAAAGCTGGTGTGTTCCCCTCTGGAGGAACCGTCAGGGAGAACAAAGTGGAGAATCACAGGGATCAAACATTGTTTTCTGAATGCTTTATAGATTTATTTCAATGTTGCTTTCATGTGATGACACAACAGAGAAGTCAGATGCAGAATCTCATTATTTGATTCATGCAATAAATCACAGTGTAGCCAATAAGGAGTCAGACAGCAGCTGAAGGATCCTCACAGTGTGAAGAGGAGGGAGCCACTGAAGGTGTTGTAGTTGTGTCCTCCGTCATAGACAGTATAGTACGCTGGGAGAACCAGGTAGATTAGATCTCCTGCCATCAGCTCCAAGACAACAGAGTTAGTGATATAATCATCAGAAGTATCGCCGTTATACTCCAAATTAGACATGATCGAGTAGTAGTTCTTGTACACCTGTACACCCATGTAACCGTTTTGGTAACTACTGATAGTGAACTGGAAGTAGTAGACCCCTCTGACTGGAGCTGTGAAGAAACCTACAGAGCAGAAAATGAAAAACTGTAACAAATGTAGATTAACATGAGTAAACATGTTGATGTGAGCTGCAGTAAATTACCTGTAGATGAACTGTAAGCATAGCCGACGTTGGTGTAGACGTTGGTGTATACCAGTGTGGTGTCTGAGCTGTATGGTCCAACAGTTCCTGAAGAAGTCAGACCTGCGTAAAAGGCCACCTTCCTCTCTGAGAACAGAACAAAGTCAGTGTAAGTCATTTACCCATTTAAGGCGGAAAGCATTACCACATTTCTACCATTAAAACCTGTTGGGCGCTGTTGTGTTATTCTACCATTAAAGCGGAAAGAGGATACGTTGTTTTGTAGTATTTGTAGTTTTTTCCACCTATTTTCGGTCTCTTGGCCAATGAAATGCATCAGAATCCATGTGGGAGTGTCCCAATGCATCATGGGACTTTTCCAGAACTTATAAATCATGGTGAAGACGACTATAGCGGAGGGAGCTCAGATATAACAGCTATAAGCTCTCAGATACTTTATGAATTTCATTTCTATCTGCTACAGAGGCTGAAAAATCTATTATTTAGTAGGAAGAGTTGACACTTCTGTTGGATTTACAGAGAAACTTCAGGTTTTAGGGGCTGATTTTAAAATCACCAACCAGAGGTTTTATAGGCAGTTTTTACAGCCGTTTTAGGCCTGAAGGGGTTAAAGTTCACCTGGACTATATATGTAGCATCACCTGTATTTTCTCTCTCCAGCGTCTCGATCCTGTTCTTGCTGCTGAGAAGTTCACTCTCACTGCTGCTCAGTCTGGTCTGCAGCTCTGGAGTTGATGCAATGACAGTGAATTACAGAGCAGCACGCTGTTAACATGCACAACACATTATTTACAGCAGGTTGACCCTCATTTTACCTGTTAAAGTAACACTCATAAATGTACCTGAAACCTCTGTAAACGACCAATAGGAGAGATTAAACCATACTAGAGAATGCTTGATGCTGAATAACTGAATAGCTACGCTGTCATGCTGGTGGGAATGTGTCAGAAGAAGTTCAGTAGGAATAGTTAGAAAAGTGCGATTGGGTGGAATTAATATTAATGTAATGAAAAGCTGAATAATACCTGTAGGGATTGGTATGTACTGGGCGGTGAGTAAGATAATGAAAGACTAAGCACAAGTATTGAGCTGTAATCAATGATTTGGTTTGTGTGTGTTTTTAAGTATTATTGTTGTAATATTTGTGTAACTACATCACTTGAAGTTGAATGTTAATCTTGCGTTACACAGACATTAAGTCATACATGTTAACTAACACTACCAACTTACTTGTTTTGCTCACACACTAATTCACATACAATATACTTCAAATTGGCTTTTAACAGACACACAGCTTTGTAGAAGAATTCAAAGCTTCTACAGCAACACATGGCCCATTGTCCTCCAAGACATTAAAGGCCATCCTCCGTATTATTATATGACTCTTTGTTTTAAGCCATGTGGTGTCGGCCATCTTAAAACACCCATTCATCCTCACATATTTGATTTCCCTATGGGAGGGATAGCTTTTATGGTAGTGCCCTTTTCAACATTAGTGGTGCCCCATTGCCAGGTGTCATTTATTTGTAATCATATGTTCCCAGTATAAATAGTGCTCCATTTAGAGGTATCTATACATTTATTTTGGGACATCCTAAAAATCCCTACAAATGGTGCCCCGTGTGAGGTACAGTACAGTTGGCAATAGTTCATAAATGTGAATATTAATACCAACATATATTCTGAAGAAACTGTGTTGGGAATGCTTGATGCTGAATAACTGAAAAGCTACGCTGTCATGCTGGTGGGAATCGGTCAGAAGAAGTTCAAGTAGGAATAGTTAGAAAAGTGGGATTGGGTGGAAATAATATTAATGTAATGAACAGTTGAATAATGAATGTAAAGTTAAATACTTTTAAGTTAATCGAAGAACTTAAACTGCACTGACATGGTGGATTGAAAGGGTAAAATAATGTTAAAGTAGGAGGGAAAGAAGGAGCCTCCTCGACAGTTTAATCAACTAGCAAAAAAACATAAAAGATGGAGGTGATGTTTGTCAGTGAAATACCTTCATTCTCTGTTTCTAGGTGACTGGTTCTGTTGTTGGTGGCAGTCAGTCCAGTTTCCAGAGACATCAGGTCTGCAGCTTGGACTGGAAAACAGAAGAAGTTTGATTGTGATTGGTGACAAAATCCTGCAGTGAAGTGAATTACAGAGTAGAGCTCGCTGTCTACTAGGGATGCAACGATACGCCGTAAAATACCGTTCTGCACAGAAAAAACCTCTGGTTTTCGGTTTTGCAATTCATTTTTCACTGATGCTTTACAGGCCACTGTGTGTGTGTGTGTGTGTGTGTGTGTGTGTGTGTGTGTGGTAATGTCCAATCACTGTTGTGCCTCCACTCATGCTCTCACTCTGTTGTAACTGAAGCCGGTTCATAGTGCAGCCATAGTTGCCAAGTCTGGTTATTATAAGCTACTTTTTGGTTCACATTTTGAAAAGTCACTTGTAAATATTGGTAGTTGCAAGTTACATTTTTTGGGATTGTTCCAACTCAGTGCCGTTAAGAGAGACCAATTAAAACATGTATAATTCATTTGATTTGTTTAACTGCAATGTGATTGATACGGGCTAGCGGGCTGTCTCAAAAACCTACGGTACGGACCGTACTGTGGGTTACTGTACCACTGTTCACACATTATTTACAGCTGTTTGACCGAACCCTGTTTTGTCTAAAAGTGCTGAGTCATGGTTAAGTAGAACTGGTGATATAGTTTGAGAGCAAAGCATCAATCAGAAACAGAGAAACAATGATGGAGATCTATTGATAAGGTGTGGTGAGCAATGAAAGTGATGAGTCATGTTTGGTTATACTAGTAATACAGAATGAAAACTTTAAAAACAAACCATCCATAGCTCTCTATGGACTTTGTATTGACAGAAGGAGCCTGCTCGACAGTTTCATCTACTAGCCTAAAACATAAAAAGATGGAGGTGATGTTTGTCAATGAAATACCTTCATTCTCTGTTTCTAGGTGACTGGTTCTGTTGTTGGTGGCAGTCAGTCCAGTTTCCAGAGACATCAGGTCTGCAGCTTGGACTGGAAAACAGAAGACGTTTGATTTGTTGTTCATATTTATTCTAAGTGAATCAGAGCACTGACACACTTCCTCACCTGTATTTTCTCTCTCCAGAGTCTCGATCCTGGTCTTGCTGATGAGAAGTTCACTCTCACTGCTGCTCAGTCTGGTCTGCAGCTCTGGAGTTGATGCAATGACAGTGAATTACAGAGCAGCACGCTGTTAACATGCACAACACATTATTTACAGTAGTTTGACCCTCATTTTAACTCAGAAATACACTGAAAACTGCTGTAAATTAGCCTGGGTTTACCCATGCTGCCTTGCACGCTCAATTTGGTATGTAACTGCAAGGCAGCATGGTGTCCATGGTGAATCTTAGCCATGCTTTTGGTAAAAACATGATGTTTGTCAGTGAAATACCTGCGTTCTCTGTTTGTAGGTCACTTGTTTTGCTCTCGGTGGCAGTCAGTCGAGTTTCCATAGACATCAGGTCTGCAGCTTGGACTGAAAAACAGAAGAAGTTTTATTTTGTTTGTGAATTATTGCATGACAACAGTTAAACATAGATAGACCCACATGTCCATGTTCATATTGATTTCTCCTAAACATTTATTGTGGAGCTGTCAGTCAGTTCACCAGTTAACTGACACACTTCATCACCTGCATTTTCTCTCTCCAGCTTGTCAGTCCTGAACTTGCTGAGGAAAATTTCATCCTCGCTGCTGCTCAGTCTGGTCTGCAGGTCTGGAGTTGATGCAATGACAGTGAATTACAGTTATGCTGTTAACATGCACAACACATTATTTACAGCAGAAACACACTGAAAACTGCTGTAAATATCCATGAGAACTTACAGACTGTAGTGTAAATTTACCACCTCTCTGAGTGAGAAAAGTGGATTAAAGATCAAGTCAAAGTTCCTTTTAGTTTTCTTTATTATCAGACATCAGAATACTCTGCCTAGGTATAGCGGAGGAGAACTTTGTCAATTTTAAGGCTGCTGGAAAAAGATGTCCCTCCAATGAAGCCCTCAGTTCTCTCTGGCTTTTTCTGTCTTTGTCAGATCATTTAATAATCTTTTTAACCTTAAAAGGATTCAACCTATACTTGTTTATATTCAACTTCCACAGCCTCTAATGTCTGATAACTTCCAGATCTTACACTTCATTATTCTGGTTTGAACCACTTGCTACAGTTCTGTTCTGAACAAAAGGTCAGACTGGGCTTCTTTAGTAAAGAACTAACTTATATTAAAAGCAAGATCAAATATACTACGAGACAACATGATGACCAGTAACCAGTGTACCTTTGTTCTCTCCCTGCAGCAGCTCCACCTGCAGGTTGAGCTCCACCACCATGTCTCTCAGAGCCCTCACCTCCGCCCAGATGTCAGGTGTGGTTGTCTTTGTGGTCTCCGTCTCCTGAAGCTCCCCCTGAGCTCCTGACCCACACAGAGCCAGCAGCAGCAGCAGCAAACCAACAGCCCTCATTGTTCAGTTCACACGTCTTCACAAAGGTGCAGAGGTCCAGTCGGCCCGCCTTATATCCTCTCCAGACTCCAAGGATCCTGTTTGGGATGACGTGTTCTAGTTTGGCCTCAGGTGACCCGATATGATCTGTGTGCAGGTGAGAAGATACCAGCTGCTGCAGGCTGCTGGAACACTTTGACCATGAACGCCTCTCATGCAGTCCCAGCTGAGCATACAGCATCTTTATTTAGTCCATGTCTGACTCCTTCCATCCTGCCTGTATTCACCACTTAAAACATGTTTTATATGGTATATTTTTTTATATGGTATATTTTTCACCTATATGACCTGATAATAATAATAATTTATTTTTTATTCTGACTTACTGGATCAACATTTAGAACCAAAAAGAAACAAAGAAAAACCAACATAAATGTGATCTTGTGATTGTGTGTGATCCTGTCATCAACTCTGGTTTTTATTCTAGTGGGACTCTGTTTGATTTGGGTCTTTGTGTTTAGAGGAACAATTTGGGTCATTTTGTGTCTTTGTAAGTCATTTTGTGTCTTGTTGTGTCTTTTTTTTTGTTATTTTGTGTCTTCTTTTGGTCATTTTGTGTATTTTTTTGGTCATTTTGTGTCTTTTTTGGTCATTTTGTGTATTTCTGTATCTTTTTTTGGTCATTTGTGTCATTTTGCGTCTTTTTGGTCATTTTGTGTATTTCTGTATCTTTTTTGGTCATTTGTGTCATTTTGCGTCTTTTTTGGTCATTTTGTGTATTTCTGTATCTTTTTTGGTCATTTGTGTCATTTTGTGTCTTTTTTTAGTCGTTTTGTGTCTTTTTTAGTCCTTTAGTCCAACATAAAATGTGATTTTGAATCTTTTTTTTAACTTTCAAAACACTATCATGCTCAATAAAGAATTGTAAATGTGTCAAATGTGACCAAAGGTGTCAAATCTACCATATAAGAGGGTTCCATCCAGTTCTATCATTTGATACTAAATCTATTTGAGCTTGTCTCCAGTTTAACTTGGTATATCATCATCAAACTGAAACTGGCCTCATGGAGTTTACAGCCAGAACTTTAGAGGTAAATGTACAGTAGGGCTCCACGCTGCTTTGTTTTATAGTCTGATGGAGGCAACAAGTCTGGATTATTGGGAGCTTTTGGAGACTTTAGAGGGTTAATACACACACAGACACACACTTGACGTCACGCTGAGGCCTTTTAGTGTGACTGATGGTTATCAGCTTCTCTTCACTCTGTCTCACTACTGACCTCATTCTCTAGAAAAACTCTCCTCTGGCACATTGTGCTTTGTCATCTGCAACATTGTCTTTGACATCTGATATTATCATTTCTGAATCATTCATAAATACTCAGTTTGGACAATAAAAACTGTAGTCAGGGGTCAAAGGTCAGATAATCTAACATGAAGTGTGAGTGATTCTGAGGTAGAAACCCTCCTGCAGCATCTGAGTGACTCATATATTAAAGCTTTTATTTCCACTGCTGGATAAACTTTATTTTATGAAAACATTTTATACATTAGAATCCACTTTCTCCTTCCTTGTTGTTATTTAGTTGTTTTATTTTCCAGAGAAAACAGAAAAGAAGCATCAAGTTGTGCAGGTGAGATTAAAGGTAGAAATGAGTGAAGGTTTGTTTCCACTGCTGATTCTATCAAACAATCATTGACAGTATTCTGGATGAGGAGGAGGAGGAGGAGCAACAGTCATTGACAGAATTCAGGAGGAGGAGCAGGAGGAGGAGCAACAATCATTGACAGTATTCTGGAGGAGGAGGAGGAGGAGCAACAGTCATTGACAGTATTCAGGAGGAGGAGCAGGAGGAGGAGCAACAATCATTGACAGTATTCTGGAGGAGGAGGAGGAGGAGGAGAGGATGAGGAGGAGCAGGAGGAGCAGGAGGAGGAGCAACAATCATTGACAGTATTCTGGATGATGAGGAGGAGGAGGAGGAGGAGCAACAATCATTGACAGTATTCTGGATGATGAGGAGGAGGAGGAGGAGCAGGAGGAGGAGGAGGAGGAGCAGGAGGAGCAGGAGGAGGAGGAGAAGGAGGAGCAACAATCATTGACAGTATTCTGGAGGACGTCCAGCTGTGAAACCTTCAGCAGCGTGTTTTTCCTGCCGTTACACTTTGTGTTTGATGAAGATAGAACAAGTCAAAGCTGAGATAAACTCAAATATATTTAGAATAAAACATACAACTAGATCTTCTCCTCATTTCACCTCTTCATGTTAGATTTTAGATTTAGATTTTTAACCCTAACCCTAAAAGATAAAAGATATTAAATAAAAAATATGTGTCGCTCTCCTCCTGCTCCTCCTCCTCCTCATCCAGAATACTGTCAATGATTGTTTCATATAATCAGCAGTGGAAACAAACCTTCCCTCATTTCTACCTTTAATCTCACCTGCACCTGTGTGTGTGTGTGTGTCTGTGTGCTACAATGATTGAAGCTAGCTAGCTGTTAGCCCTATACAGCCCTATATTTTCTACATTCTGTGGTTCAGGTCTGCTGGCAGCTGTGACTCTCTGATCAACCTTCATTTAACTTGACTTGTGCTGTATAATGACTAATATATACAACTGTTTAACTATAATAATTTTTACGTCCCCATCAGCAACACAACAACCAGAAGGTTCAGGAGTCAGAATAAAGTTTAAATTAAATGAGTTTTATTTAACAGTTCTTCAAGCAAAAAAGGTGAAAATAACCTTCAGAAGAGGGAGGGGGGGGGGGGGGGGGGGACGAGGTGGTGGGGCCAAATAATTAAACTAGTAAAACAGAACCAGGCCTGACTGAACTAGTAAACAACAAAACAATATCTTAAAGACAAAAGACACAACTGACTTATCTACAAATATTGTTTAGCAATAAATACACAACCAACCAATAACCATGTTAGTGTGTCTAACAGAAATGATCTCAGTGATGCAATATAGGGTCCCCAACTGACAGAAACAGGCAGAAACAAAGAAAATGCACCTGTAAAAGTCTTCAAAATGCACCTGTAAAAGTCTTTAAAATGCACCTGGAAAAGTCTTCAAAATGCACCTGTAAAAGTCTCTAAAATGCACCTACAAAAGTCTTGAAAATGCACCTGGGAAAGTCTTCAAAATGCACCTGGAAAAGACTTCAAAATGCACCTGTAAAAGTCTTCAAAATGCACCTGTAAAAGTCTTCAAAATGTACCTGGAAAAGTCTTCAAAATGCACCTGTAAAAGTCTTGGAAATGCACCTGTAAAAGTCTTCAAAATGCACCTGGAAAAGAATTCAAAATGCACCTGGAAAAGTCTTGGAAATGCACCTGTTAAAGTCTTCAAAATGCACCTGGAAAAGACTTCAAAATGCACGTGGAAAAGTCTTGGAAATGCACCTGGGAAAGTCTTCAAAATGCACCTGGAAAAGACTTCAAAATGCACCTGTAAAAGTCTTCAAAATGCACCTGTAAAAGTTTTGAAAATGTACCTTTAAAAGTCTTGAAAATACACCTGTAAAAGTCTTCAAAATTTACCTGGAAAAGTTTTCAAAATGCACCTAGAAAAGTCTTGGAAATGCACCTGTTAAAGTCTTCAAAATGCACCTGGAAAAGTCTTGAAAATGTACCTGGAAAAGTTTTCAAAATGCACCTAGAAAAGTCTTGGAAATGCACCTGTTAAAGTCTTCAAAATGCACCTGGAAAAGACTTGGAAATGCACCTGTAAAAGTCTTCAAAATGCACCTGGAAAAGTTTTGAAAATGTACCTTTAAAAGTCTTCAAAATGCACCTGGAAAAGTCTTGGAAATGCACCTGTTAAAGTCTTCAAAATGCACCTGGAAAAGACTTCAAAATGCACCTGGAAAAGTCTTGGAAATGCACCTGGAAAAGTCTTCAAAATGCACCTGGAAAAGTTTTGAAAATGTACCTTTAAAAGTCTTGAAAATGCACCTGTAAAAGTCTTCAAAATGCAACTGTAAAAGTCTTGGAAATTGTCGTGGCAGTTTTGACAACTGCACTAAGTTAGTGGGTGAGCTGGCCAAACACAAAGGACTCAATACTCTGTTTAGCAGGTTTTATTAGCACATTAGTGTTCCATACACCGCACAATCCCGAATGGCTATTTTACAGTACAACAAAGTCCCGTACACCGCCCGACTTATGTCTCTTGTACTTTTCAGCATTGGCTTTTCAGCAAGACCCTATCTTCCTGCCCTATACATCACATCAGGACAGAGCCCACTGGTCAACACGTTCCCCTCAATCATGGTGTTATTATTGTTAAGTTCAAAGAGTAATTTCCCACAATGCCTTGTGTCTTGAATATCAAGTAGGTCGCCGCCTACCTCATGTCCCACCATGCAGGAAACACCAAATTTCCTTCACAAAATGTACCTGGAAAAGTCTTGAAAATGCACCTGGAAGTCTTGAAAATGCACCAGTCCTCTGGCACATAACAATGATGTCATTTTTCATAGTTTTGACTTTTGATTTTGATTAATTTTTAATTAGAGGACTGTGAATTAAGAGTTTATAGATTTCTAGAATAAAGAGGAATATTTGAATGTATTTAATTTTTCACTATTAATTCATAAATCAGTGTGAGGGCTTAATACTAACATTGAAACTTTTTGATGTGGAAGTAACTTTTAAATCTGCTTTTTGTGTTTTCAATATTTAGTTTGACATATTTAAAATATTTTTGTGCTGAGAAGATTCATGTGTTTCCTTGTTTTACACATTGTTGTCAAACTTTATTTTCATAGTTTGACATTACAGGAAAGTTTAATAATTCTGGCTGCAGTACCGCTGGAGGCCAGCAGGCTGAGCAATAGAGCTGCTATTGATCCAAGAGAGTTCACTGCTGAGGAGGAAAATATTGATCAGTTTAATGAGAACTCAGATGACAGTAAATTATTGGGTCTCATGACCTTAATATCATATTATTCTCTTCACCTATCTATTTTTATTAATTCATTTGTTTTGATGAGTTGCATGTTTTTCTGTTGTAAAGCAGTTTGAGTTGATCTCTTGTATGAAACGTTCTCTATAATTAAAGTCAACCACATCACATTCCTCTCTAGGACAATGTTTATCTGAATAAATAAACATATTGATAACAATGAGTCATATCTCTATCTGATCTCATCATAAAGTGACTAACAGAGTTTCCTCTTTGTTTCAGGAGAATCAGAGTTCAGAACGTCCCTAACGGTGGAGAACAAAGAGTGAGTGGAGGGTGTGAAGCTCTCCGTTTGTTTCTTCATATTTCATAAGTGGACAGAAACACTGTGAGTCATAGCTTCTATGTGCAATAACGCCAAGAAAATGACAAAATAACAGTCGAGTTGACACGCGAGCAACTTTTCCATGTTACACTGTTTTAACAGTGAGTCATTAAGGTGGAACTAAAACTAAAACTGGCCTTTAAACATGTGAATCACATGTGTAATACTTTCATTACGTTAAATAACGTAACGTTAATAATTAAAAGTCACTGATTCACCCGTTAGAGTTTGGGGCTGTTTTCATTCTGTCTCTATTTATCAGATAAAGAATCTTCACCATGACGTGTTGGTGTCATTGTTTTCAGCACAACCTCACCTATAAGACCTGATTATTATTGTAAAACACACACAAAAGAAACACACAAAAAAACAGACAGAAAAAGAAATTTTTCAAAAAACAAAAAATCCCACATAAAACCCACTCAAAAACCCACAAAAAATACAAAAAACAATTTTTTTAAAACAAAAAACCCACAAAAACATGCATAAATCACCCCCCCCCCCCCCCAAAATACAAAAAAACATAAGAAAACATCTTTTTTACAAAAAAAAAACAAAAAACACACAAATCTCAAAAAACATTAAACACAAAATTTTGCAAAAAAATGCTGAATGCACACTGCAAAATTTGAAAAACCTGCAAAAACTTCAGTAAAATCATGTTCCACATGGTCGTGGTGGTTTTAACTTTGCTGGGAAAATACTTGATGCATTAAATGAGATATGGAAACTAAAAGCCTAAACTGTAGAGTTGAGCTGCAGCAGGAAACTGCTGCTGATGTTTCTACCTCGTGAAGAAGTCAAAGAGCTGCGGAGCTTCCCGGACTCCAGACGGTTAACAGAGTTTCCACGTATCACTGCTTTAATAACGACTCATTTAGATGGAATTCATACTAAAACTGGCCTTTTAAACATGTATATGTCATGTGTCAGGGATGATCAACTGGAGGCCCGGGGGCCACATACGGCCCTCACCCTCACCTGAAGTGGCCCTCAGTACAACTACATGCATGTTAGCATGAAATATTAAAAGTTCAGTGTAAAAATGCACAAAATTACTTCTTGCAATTAATGTTGGTCTGCTGTTCTTACACTGAAAAGATATTTAAACTGCAGTTTCATCATATCTGGTTAGTGATGCTCCTATATGTGGCCCTGTGGTAGTGAACATGAATAACTGTGGTAGTGAACATGAATAACTGTGGTAGTGAACATGAATAACTGTGGTAGTGAACATGAATAACTGAGGTAGTGAACATGAATAACTGAGGTAGTGAACATTAATAACTGAGGCCCCTGCAGCATTAAGTTGCCCATCGTCCCTGATATGTGTAATACTTTCATTACGTTAACTTGATATGAAGCAATAATCTGAATCTAAAATATCATTCAGCTCCACATTTTACCTGCTGACCAGTAGAGGGAGTGAGACACCACCATGGGAGGACCAGCCTGTCTCACTCTCTCTCTGTCTCTCTGTCTAACTGTCTAACTGTCTCACTGCTCTCCAATCAAATCCAAGACATCGAATCGTAGTCACTGTCACAAGATAAAAGGAGTTCATTTTTTTAGTTATAACTTTAATTTCAACCAAAAATGTGCCAATGTTACTGCAGTTAGACTGTGTAGAGCAGAGTAGAAATATAAACTGCTTTAAACTCTGTTAAAACGTTATTTTATGTAACGCTGTGTATTTCCTTTATTGAGGTATTATTGAGGAATGAGCTGTTGGCAACAGGTGTCACTCTGCAGGTTCACCAGGTGGATCAGATCAGAGCTCTCTCCTCTTTAATAAATCTTATTATATACGTGCTATTAATCAATGCACCATGTGGCATCTCTAATTATACACAAGTATGTTTCTGCAGATTGAAGCACGACATCCACGGCCATAAAAAGGAGTTTCATCAGGCTGGGGACACACAAGGACACAATTTAAATAGAGGAGTTATATATATATATATATTCTATGGGAAACGTCTAGATAAAGAAATGGAAGTAAACAACGGTGTAATAATGTTTCTGACTGTAGATGAGAGCAGCTGCAGTAGAAGATGTGACTCAATTATCTGGAGAAACATGAAGGAATATTACATCATGTGTTACCTTCCATTACTACTTAACAGTCTGTTGGCATGTAAATTAAAAATAGTAATAGTTTTCATTGTAGAAAGAAAATTCCCATTTTAAAAATGTTGTAGAAAGATAAATGTGACACTGTGAAAGCTCCTCTGATTGAACTTTAACTGGCTCTCTCAGCTTGTATACATATCAGATATAAATAAAGTTATTACTGTGAATAAAACACGTATTTTCAATAAATAAATGGACTCCAGAGGGTTAAACCTGAATCTCTTTTATTTCCTGCTGCCTGCTACAGTTGACTGTCCTTGACTGCTTGTTGTAGTGAGACGTGGCGTTAGATGTTTATGTGACAGACTGTGATTATAGAGAGAAGAAGAAGAACAGGTGCTTGTTTACCTGCAGGCTGTTAACAGGTGTTCTCTCAGTTACCTCACAGAGATAATATACGAGTTACTACAGTATAAATCAGCTTCATTCACCTTCCAGCTAACTTCTGTATGAAGGAGTCAGGAACATTATGATGGCACACAAACATTAAATAGCATCAACACCTCAGGTTAGATTATTCATTTATCATTCATTTTACCAAAAATAACACAACATGGACATTTGATTTCACCATTCACCATCAGAAGGGTTTTAATAAAATCTCTTCTGTTTTTTTTAAATTTCACATCAGTTTAGTTGCAGAACTATCACACATATTGATGATTTTGCAATGACAAATAAAATAAAATAAAAAAGACAAATGCAATAATCTAAAAGATGCATGCAAATTAGATTAAAATCAATAAAAAATATCTAAAATGCAAAATGTTAAACATTAGAAAACGAAAGAAAAAAGTCTCATAATAAAGCTGCAGGGAGGCTAAATGTTGTTAACGTCATCATACTGATGATCTGTCATTTTAATGTCACTTCACTATCATTTAATGTCTTAATTATCAATAAAACTAGCTTGTGATGAATTCAGTGTAATGCCATGCAATGATTAATTGCTTTAAATTACAAAAAGAAACATTAAAATCCCATTTAAAGTCTCTTCTGCTAACAGAAAAAAACATAATTTAAATATTTCTTTCATTAAATATGTAAATGCTCCACAAACATCCACCAGATTGATACATTTTCCCCTCAGCCAGTTATTAAAGGAACTGTTATGACTTTATTTATCATGATACTAACAGCAGGATGTTTTTAATCATTAGTTGTTTTTGTTATTATTGAGTTTCTGCTGCAGGTCAGAGGTCAAGTAAAGGTGTGTCCCTCCGTCAGGACAGCAGGTCCTCAGAGTGGACGGACCTGTTCACTGTGTGTGTGTGTGTGTGTGTGTGTGTGTGTGTGTGTGTGTGTGTGTGTGTGTGTGTGTGTGTGTGTGTGTATGTGTGTGTGTTTGGACAGTCTGTCCTCTCTTCTTTTGGGCTGTTTGAGAGTTTAGACTTGGTGTCAAAGTTTTACTGGAAGAAAACAGAAAGTCTCCTTAATTTACATTTAGTGATATGATTTAACACAGTCGAGGTCAAGGACTTTTCAAGACTTTTACAGGTGCATTTTGAAGACCTTCCAGGTGAAATCTCAAGCCTTTTCCATGTGCATTTTGAAGACTTTTCCAGGTGAATTCTAAAGACTTTTCCAGGTGTATTTTCAACACCTTTACAGGTGCATTTTCAAGACCTTTCCAGGTGCATTTTCAAGACCTTTCCAGGTGCATTTTCAAGACCTTTCCAGGTGCATTATCAAGACTTTTCCAGGTGCATTATCAAGACTTTTCAATGTGCATTTTCAAGACTTTCCCAGGTGCATTATCAAGACTTTTACAGGTGCATTATCAAGACTTTTCAATGTGCATTTTCAAGACTTTCCCAGGTGCATTATCAAGACTTTTACAGGTGCATTATCAAGACTTTTACAGGTGTATTTTCAAGACCTTTACAGGTGCATTTTCAAGACTTTTACAGGTGCATTATCAAGACTTTTCCATGTGCATTTTGAAGACTTTTACAGGTGCATTTTGAAGACTTTTCCAGGTGTATTTTCAACACTTTTACAGGTGCATTTTCAAGACTTTTCCAGGTGCATTATCAAGACTTTTACAGGTGTATTTTCAAGACCTTTACAGGTGCATTTTCAAGACTTTTACAGGTGCATTATCAAGACTTTTCCATGTGCATTTTGAAGACTTTTCCAGGTGCATTTTGAAGACTTTTCCAGGTGTATTTTCAACACCTTTACAGGTGCATTTTCAAGACTTTTGTAGGTGAATTTGGAAGACTTTTGCAGTTAAGGTTATAATCAGGTTTAGGTTAGGGTTTTAGGGCTTTTGTAAAGCACTTTGAGTTGCATTTATATGTATGAAAAGCGCTATATAAATAAAGTTTGATTGATTGATTGATAGGGTTGTTGTGATGGTTAATGTTAGGGCGTAAGGGGCTTGGTAATGTATCGCGTCAATGAAGGGTGTGTGTGTGTGTGTGTGTGTGTGTGTGTGTGTGTGTGTGATTAATGCATTAACAGGCTGATTTCTGGATAAATTGTGAAGGAAGTAAATATAAAAACAGATCAGAACTTCCCTGTTGAACTGCAGCTCTGGTAGATAAACATGATGAGGTGTGAGTTCTCTACAGAGACTCATTGTTCAAGAAAACTTCTCAAGAAAAAGAAGAAAACTCCCTTCAGGGTTCCTTCTGTGGAACAGACCTGCAGAGAGCTGATGTCCTCAGAGCGTCTGAGTCCTCTGCTGCTTGTTTTATCCACCAACACAATCACGCAGCCTGTCATTTAAAAATTATAGATAAATGATTAATTGCTTTCCATAAAAGTAGCTGATTATATTTGTGTCAGTCACCCTGAGTAATTATTGTGTTTACCACACTGTAAAAAAGGCGTGTCTAAAAACAGATGAAACAGTAAATCTGACTTTCTGTTTACTATCAGCACAATATCTCTCCGTGTCTCTTTGACTGTAAAAAAGGTGCTTACCTTGACAAGATTTCTTTAATTAAGATTATTAAATCTAGAAATAATCATGTTGAACACTTAAAATAAGAAATTAAAACCAAATAAATGATCCAACTCTTCTAAATCTAAAGGTTTTTTTTTATCTTGGTAGAACCAAATAATCATCAGGTCACTCTGCTCGGGCCAGTTCATCACTGCTGGCAGCTTTACTTTATCTGGTTTTAAGAGTTAATTTATTATTTTAAGTGTTCAACATGCTTATTTCTAAATTTAATAATCTTAATTTAAGAAATCTTGTCAAGGTAAATTATCTGTCCATGCAGCAAGATCATTTCCCTCAGATTTACTGTTTGATCTGGTTTTAGACCTTTAGATTTACTGTTTGATCTGGTTTTAGACCTTTAGATTTACTGTTTGATCTGGTTTTAGACCTTTAGATTTACTGTTTGATCTGGTTTTAGACCTTTAGATTTACTGTTTGATCTGGTTTTAGACCTTTAGATTTACTGTTTGATCTGGTTTTAGACCTTTAGATTTACTGTTTATCTGGTTTTAGACCTTTAGATTTACTGTTTGATCTGGTTTTAGACCTTTAGATTTACTGTTTGATCTGGTTTTAGACCTTTAGATTTACTGTTTGATCTGGTTTTAGACCTTTAGATTTACTGTTTGATCTGGTTTTAGACCTTTAGATTTACTGTTTGATCTGGTTTTAGACCTTTTTTGCAGTGCAGTATCTTGTGTCTGATCTGGTTTTTAAAGTGTCCTGAACTAAGTGACAGTAAACCTGGACGAGGACTATAAACACAAACAGTCTAGTAGTTCTCTTCAGAGTGAGACCAAACTCTGCTGCTGTATCTCAGTCAGACCTTTGGGCCTGCAGCCAACTAATCAAAGATAAGAATGTAAAAGTGTCTGAGTTGTGAGGAAGTGAAGAAAGAGAGTTTTGTGTTTTGGTAATGAAAGAAGCTGCTGAGGTTCAGACAGGACACAATGACGGCTCATCACTTTAAATGATCAGATATTTAAAGTTAAATCTCCACCTGTAAAGTAACTAAAGCTGTCAGATAAATGTAGTGGAGTAGAAGAATAAAGTTACATCGAATAGAAAACCCAAGTAAAGTACAAGTACCTCAGAATAGTACTAAAGTCCAGAACTAGAGTAAATGTACTTAGTTACTTTCCTCCTCTGGTTATTAAACGTCTCTTTTTAACCCTTTTATGTCCTTTTTAGACATTTTGTGCATCTTTTTGTGTAATTTGTATTTATTTCTAGCTGTTTTGTGCCCCTTTGTTGTCTTTTTCTGTATTTTTTGGCAGTTTCAGCATCTTTTTTTATAATCTATATCTGTTTCTAATAGTTTTATCAATTTTTTGATAATTTCGTGGATTTTTTTTCTTCTTTTCATGCATTTTTTGGTAGTTTTTTGTTTCTGTGTATGTCTAAATGTCTCATGTTTTTATGTTCAATATGTTCAATATTTGCCTCTCAATTTAGTGAAGTAGAAGTATAAAGTTACATAAAATTGAAATACCCCATAAGTCCAGTACTTGAGTAAATGTACTTTCTTGGGTTTCAGTTTGTTTTTGTCAACATCACGAGTCTGTCTGTAAATAAGCTGCAGTCATCAGTAAACAGGAAACTAGTTTATGGGGATAATAATAATAATAATAATAAGCTGGTTGTTCCATGCACACATGATATCCTGATATGATCAGAACCAGGAAACAACACATAGTTTGAGTTGGTTTATCATCACTTCATCTAGACTTTCTATTATTTTTGATTTTTTTTTTTTTTTTTTTTATTATTATTTTTGACTAATCAAAGAATCATTCAGTGTGCAGAGTATCTGCTCCATCTGTAACAGTTGTCTAGAAGTCAGGATAACATCTTTCTGTTTCCTTTTCTCTTTATTATCAGAACCAGACGCTCAACAAGCTGCACGTAGACATTTTAAGACGAGACACCGCATCGTTTTTCATGTACTGGTCAATTTTTTTTAATTTTGCACTATTTTTCCACATCTAATACGATAATTTCGGTTGATATTTTACTATATTTGATCCATTTACAGCTGTAGATTCCTTTGACATCATGGCATCGTTAGAAATCTCCTGCAAATATTATGTTTTATATGTTCTGTTTCTGATTATTACAATGAATTAGATTTAATATTTAGTCTTCAAATAGTCATTTCCATCAAGAATCTATGAAATCTTTAAAGGTCATTATATCAAAATGATTTTTTTCTTTGATGCTCTGAGCTTCACAAACCAAACTTACCAGTTTTATTCATAACTATTATCTAAAGGTTTTTACAGAGTGGCTTGTCATAAATATCAATAATTCATAATGATTTATAGAACATTTTGCTCCTAAAGACATGACTTTTTATGGACAGTATTTCTTGATTTATGAAATGATAAAAGTAGATTTCCCAATTTCCTTCAGTAAAAAACTTTGGCTCTTATATATCAACAAAATAAAATAATAACTTTTTCTTCTAAATTAACTTTATCCAATGTTCAGATTAATGTGGAAATAAATGAGTGCATATTTAATGAGGGTCTGCCTCATTTGCATATGTAAACATACAATATCAGAAATATCAGTAAAACAAGAACAATATTGTCTTCATGTAAATAACAAACTGGGAAGTTTAATGGTAATATCTATAAGTTAATAATAATCCCATTCACCTAGTGTCGCCCCTTAAAAACAATCCATCAATAATCACAATGGTAGCTGATAAAATTTCCATTGAATTAATAATGTCTTCTTCCCTCTGAGTGTGTTGAGCTCACAGAGTCACTGGTTAAAGAAGTTTACATACGTATAAAGTTACATAAAATGGAAATACTCAAGTGAAATACAAGAACCTCAGAATTGTACTAAAGTACAGAACTAGAGTAAATGTACTTAGTTACATTAAATTAATTAAACGTCTCTTTTTAACTCTTTTATGTCTTTTTTTGGACATTTTGTTCATCTTTTTGTGTAATTTGTTTCTATTTGTAGCTGTTTTGAGGTCCGTTGTCATCTTTTTATGTATTTTTTGGCAGTTTTCAGCATCTTTTTATAATCTACATCTCTTTCTAATAGTTGTATGTCCCTGAATATACATTTTGCATATGTTTGCTAGTTTTGTGGATTTTTTTTCCATTCCAAGAAGTTTCCATTGACATCTATGGAAACTAGTTGAACTTTAACACCTGTATCGTCGTCTCCAAGAGCTTTTCTATCGTCTGATTAACAAGCAACGAGCTTCTTCAGCTAACGCAAACCTTTAATGTACATTTATCACCTTCTCACCCCAAAAGATGCTATAATTCATGTTATTTAATAACGACTTTCTGTTTCCTATCATCAGAATCTCTCTCTCTCTCTCTCTCTCTCTCTCTCTCTCTCTCTCTCTCTCTCTATCTTTTGTCCCTGATTGTCCCTGATTGTCCCTGTTTGTGCCAGTCGGCCGTGACGCGTGGGCGCCGTCCACCATGTCTGCAGGAATGTGTGAACGTTGTGTATTTAATAACTGCCAGGCGGGTTTTGAACCAACCGGACCAGCATGTGTTGGTAATGAGTGAAGAATGTTTGTACGTTAGTGGGGACAGAATGAAGGGACGTATTCATCACATACAGCAGCAGGAAGTCCTCCTGCTCCTCCTCCTCCTCCTCCTCCTCCTCCTCCTCCGTCAGGTGATACTCCACCTGCAGGAATGTGAACTCGTTAGAAATGGTGGTGGACCAGCCGGCTTTTCCTAAATCCTCTGCAGGTCCAGGCCTGTCGGGAACATTTCTACCAGTGACTCCTGGTGACAGCGATGACTGGATGAATATTTGAGAATAATTGGAGCAGCTTGTGAATGTGGGTGTATCGTCGTAATCATTGTGTTCACTATTGTGATTTTTGGGCAAAGCTCCAGAACGCCAGTTTCGATGACATTGTGTTCATTTTCTACATCAGCCAAACAGGATGAAGAGTGACAAAGACCAACCCGGATCTGTTTTTAGATCCGATCATAACGCAGATATCACCGACGGATGATAATAAATATACACACGGCAAAAACCAACTGACAAAATATGAGAAATAAATAGCTAGAAATAAGCTAATACATGCTAGAAACAAGTCAAATCATCTGCCAGTGCAGTAAGTCAATGTTTCTTTGTAAGAATTCTTTAAATCAGTAAAAATATCTAGAAACTGGAAAAACCAATGATGTCTTGAAATAAATCCAAATATTCTGGCGTTAAAAGCCCGACTGTAGTAGCATTAAAATAAGCCAGTAATACTTGAAACGAGCACGTTTTGGTGATAGAAAACAAAAAGCTTTTGAAATATCATTTAAACTTCATGCAACTAAAACTCTCGGCTTTCATTTATCTTGAAAACAAGATAAATGAAAGCTGCCAGCAGAGATGAACAGAATGTGTTCAGGTGGCTGGAACCACTTCTTCTTTTCTGGACATTACCAAAGGGGCACCACAAGGTTCAGTGCTAGGACCCATTTTATTTTCAATCTATATTAACAATCTCTGTAACAACTTGTCCAATGCATGTATTATTTTTATGCAGACGACACCATTATTTATTGCTGCTCAACCTGACCTCACTCAGGCTTTTGAGTTTTTACAAGCTGCTTTTAGTGTTATTCAGTCTTGTTTATATAATCTTAAAGTGGTTTTAAACACAGACAAAACCAAGCTTGTGGTTTTCACTCGTTCAAGGGTGCCAGCACTCAAATCTCCAAATATTGTTACATCAAAAGGAAAACCTACAGAACTGGTTTTAAATTACAAGTACTTGGGTTTTATTCTTGATCAGGAGCTTCATTTAAAGCCCGTATCAACAACTAAACTGAAGTGAAGCAGGTTCTTTTTCAGAAATAGAACCTGCTTCACCCTCAGAGTCAGACAGAAATTAGTGACAGCGACCTTCTTGCCCATAATTGATTATGGAGATGTGCGTTAATTGACCCTTAGCTAAGCCCCGCCCCCAAAAGCGGTGAGCCAATCACAGTGCACATAGCTAACCCAATACACCCGGACATTCTGTGCTTCCACGTCCATTGAAATGCATTGGAGTTCGTCAGTTTTCAATCGTTTTTATGTTTTTTTCTTGACATTTTCAGTTTAAAATGGTCAAACGGTGTTCATGGGGTCCATGCAGCTCTGACACTAGGTATCAGAGAGGCCACGGGGGGATTTACTACCATTTACCACATCTCAACACAGAGAAGTGTCTCTGGAGAAAGTTATGACCACAACACCAACTAAACGTGATAAAATGAAGAAGGATGTCTACATCTGTCAACAAGTCAAGTCAACAACGTGTTGGAGGCAACATGTTGTCACTCTGATAGATGTTTAGATGTTAAAGTTATCTTTAGCCTAACCCTTTCTAACATTAGGCTAAAGTTAGCTAACGTTAGGCTAAAGTTAGCTAACGTTAGCTTCTAGCTGCGTTGTACATCCTGTCACTGTGTTTGCTGGGAGTTCATTAGCCTGTTTTGTGTTTTTGTACTTTGTACAACGGCTAATGATCATGTACGATTGAAATGTCTCCTCCTGTGACAGTTGCCATGGCGCCTGTCACCCAATGTTACAAGTTGAGTTAATAACTTAACAGGAAGTGCCTGTTAATTAAAAACAGACTATTCCCTATTGTGATGGATTCATTCAGAATTCTCTTGATTTAGAATTACAGACACATAAAGATTATATTTAATGTGATCAGAATAAGTAGATTCTATCTCAAACATTTTATATTAAAGTTACTTAAACAACTGCCTCAAAATCAAGGACGCATTTATATTTAATAGATGTTATCAAATATATGAAGTACAATGAAATGACTAGAGAATCATTTGGAGCTTTCTGTTCCATCGTGAGGAAGAGACAGCATTTGTTTGTGTTTTTACATTTTAAATTGCTGTTTGTTACAGTTCACGCCCTTTTTATTATAAAACACTTTTGTTCCTTGAAATCTATTTGTTTTAACGTCTCCTGTCTCCTCCCTGTGATAGTTTTATGATGCGTGCTGCTGAAAGAGATCCTTCATCCTCTGGTTATAAAGGTTATAATAATAATAACTGGTTATTATTATGAGTGAGCAGAGAATAATGTCTGTTATTAGAGATTTCTTTGTGCAGCACAGAGACAAAAGGTCAGCGAGGCTGTAACGGATGTTTGTGTCTGCTCCCCATTATTAATAATAATAATAATAATAATAACAATAATAGGACATAGATGTAGACGTGACCCTTTAGATTGAGGTCTCAGTATATGTTATATTATTGATAGAGGTATTAAACCATAACTAGAGGAGATTCACATCTAATAACACAGGAACTCACCTGGATGATGTAGTTTATGAATTTATCTGCAGATTATTTTTTCTATTTCGTTTATTTTCATGTTTTAAACCTCAGGTGGACAGGTTAGTAAAAACATAACTCAGAATATTAGTATAAATATTTAATATCTGGTCCTTGGGCTGAACTGTAATGTGACTGTGTGAGATTCATTGAGATGTTGTTATTTATTTAGCCCTCTGGAGGTTATTGTGTCTGAACCCTTTTCATTCTGCCTGTTATATAAAACACTTAAAACAATGTTTACCACGTCATGTTGGTGTCTTATTAATCAGACCAACCTCTGAACCTTCATCACCTGATCATTATTGATTACTGGACCAACATTTAGAACACAAAGAAACAACAACATGTTGTAAACGTGGACTCTAGTTGATCTTATCTCTGGTTTCATCAAACTGAAACTGGCCTCATGGAGTTTACAGCCAGAACTTTAGAGGAAGTTGATGGAAACACACTGATTCATTTTAACACCATGACGTCATGAAGAAGTCACATGATCTGATAATGTTGGTGTGACACACACACACACACACACACACACACACACACACACACACACACACACACACACACACACCCTAAATTTAAGATGTTATTGTTCATAATCCAGATATAACAGAAAAATGACTGAGTTTATCAACATTTTATGAATATTTTCTTACAATATTGTTATTATTTTAGTGTTTGTTATTTCTGTCTGTTGTGTTTTTGTGTTGTTGTCCTTTTCTCTCTTTAAAGCCCTTTTACACACACACACACACACACACACACACACACACACACAGGAGAACCCGTCAGCAGGTCGAGTTATGGAGCTTTAAATTAACTGAAGGTTTATTTTTGTGTAATATTCAAATCATCAATAAA
The DNA here is from genome assembly GCF_030273125.1 of Centropristis striata. Classification (NCBI taxonomy): domain Eukaryota; kingdom Metazoa; phylum Chordata; class Actinopteri; order Perciformes; family Serranidae; genus Centropristis; species Centropristis striata. The sequence continues at coordinate 276,376 of NC_081532.1, read as the reverse complement.
ACTGTGTTGTCAGAAATGAAAGAAAAGAAACTCATAAGATTCAGAAAGTCATTTAAGCTCAAAGTTTTAATTTTAACTTTAAGTAAATTAATGACTTTTGAAAGTATTTCTGATAAAGAGATTATAGAGTTATAGAATTATAGAGAACTGACAATTATTTGTGTCATGACACATTATTCTGACTCGGAGATTTCTGTTTTTGTGTTTTTTACAGTAAACCTTTAAATTTAACGTAGAATATTTTATTTTTAGGGTAAAAAGCCTGACAGCAAGTTGCCAAACACTTAAATATTATCATATTAAAGTTATAAAAAAAGAAGAAACTTTAGTTATTCTACACATCTACAGATTTTTAAAGTACATTTATTTACTGTATATTATCTGTATATTTAAATAAATTATCTGGAAAATAAATTTACTGTTATTGATGATTGGTGTTGCACATAATGAGCACAACTGTAAATGACTGTATTAATATTATATTATATTTAATGAGTGATTTAATGTGAATGAGCCAGACGGTGACAGTCTCATCAGGTTCTTGTTGTTGTGAGAACATTAATGTGATCTGATGTTCTTCTCTGACCCGGAGACTCAGGTAACACCTCAGCTCACCTGGATACACACCTGACACACACACACACACACACACACCTGACACACACCTGACACACACACACACACACACACACCTGACACACACCTGACACACACACACACCTGAGACCAACTGGTGTTTCCTTTAGTCTCTCTGATCTGACCTGTAAACTTCTGCTTCATTAGTTTATTCTGTGGCTCACTGAGCTGCATCACTATGAGCATTAAACTTTGGTTTCTTTACTTTTCTGGCATGTTTGTTATTATTATTAGATAACAGTAGAGAAAAAATAATAAAATGCTGCTTGTATGCATCAAATAATATATAAGAATATAACTCTCTAACTTTTCCTTTAGTACAGTTTTAAAGTATTTTCACGCTGCATTTGCCACTTTTATTGAAGTAGATTCTCCTGGAGGAGAACCAGTGGAGCTCCGTGTCTGATGCATATTACTGCAACTGTTTCTGAGTATTATTATTATTATTATTATTATTATTATTATTATCATTATTACTAATGACCTGAGTGCCATAGAAGTACATGAGAAGTTCTCCTGGTTAGAGAGAGGAGGAGGAGCAGGCTGCAGCATTTCTTCTCTTCAGGTTCAAAAACGCTGCTGATTAGTGATGGTTCATCAGAGAGAGAGAGATAACTCCTGTCTGTCTGTAACCTGAGGAGGAGGAGGAGCAGGAGGAGGAGGAGGAGGAGAGGGGGAGGGGGAGGAGGAGGAGGAGGAGGAGGAGGAGGAGGAGGAGGAGGAGGAGGAGGAGGAGGAGCAGGAGAATGAGGAGGAGAAAGAAGAACAAAGCTGTTTAATTTTCTCTCTGTTGTCTTCAGTCGTTCCATCAGATATTTTCAGCTCCTGCATCACCTCCTCCTGTTAGCTCTGGATCAGGTTAGACTAGTTACAGGAGGCCACACCTCCTCCTGCTCCTCCTCCCCCTGCTCCTCCTCCTCCTCCTCCTCCTCCTGCTCCTCCTCACATCTTTTCCATTCACACTTGTGCATTGATTTGCGTTTTCTTTTTAAACGAGTGACATTTGTCTTGAAGGCATGATGTCTCTCCGTCCTCCTCTATTCATTCTGTCCCTCCCTTTCTCCTCCTCCTCCTCCTCCTCCTCCTCCTCCTCCTCCTCTCCTCCTCTCCTCCTGCTGCTCCTCTTTGCAGCAGCAGGTGAATTCTCCTCCAGTGTGACAGCAGCAGGTGTGTGTTTGCTGACTGACTCGTCTGATTTAAACATTTAGACACTTTAACAGTCTTCAGATCAGCTCTAACAGAGTTAATACTATAATAATAATAATAATAATAATAATAATAATTGTGTAAACTGGTTTCCTGTGTAAACACTTGATCCTGTTTGCTCTGTTCACATTTATACATTTTGTTGATGACTGAACATAAAAACTTTCAGTCAGATCATTGAGATCAGTGTTTGGACACTCACTGTGTTCAACTCAACTTTAACTTTCTGCATCTAAACTTTTCACTTCCTGTCAGTAATGGCGCCATCGTTTAGTCCGTGTTCATCTGAGACACTGGAAGGTTTAATTAATGACCCCTTAGTAATGACTATTTACTATTTATTTTTATCCTATCTTTAAATAATTGATCTATTTTAACCCCTGATCATTCTGACCCTTTATATAAAGGTGGCTAGTGGGCAGTGGGTGTTCAGGGGGAGAAAACAGGTCAACTCAAGTCTCTTATTAAAATATAATCAGTTAATGAATCAATTACTGAAGCCTACTAAGATGTATAAAGGTTCAGAACTTAACGTCTTCAGTTTGATTATGTCCCACAATTGTTTGTGACAGATGTTCCTTTGTGAGAGTAATTTATTTATACCTTTATTTATTTTTTCTTTCTGTGCTGATGAATCTCTCTTAGTAACGGCTCATTCCTTACTGGAGAACTTGACGCTTTCAAATAAGTATTTAATCCAGTTAATTAAATTTAAAGGCATCAATAAAAATGAAAAACCACACTAGAAACCACCAGGTCAAAATAGACACAATTCACTCAACACAGCACCAACTCTACTCTGGTTTAACCTTAAATATCAATAAAAACACACAGTTTTAGTCTGATAACACAACAGTAACATACCACTGGCTCCAATCTACACTTTATGTGATTAATTCAGATTTTATTACACAAACCTCCTGAATCTTTAACCCTCTTATAGTCCAGCAGGTTTTGGTTCTAATGTGTCAACTTCCTGCATTAATTTCTGTCTGTTCAGCATCTTGCAGTCTGTCCTTACATCACATCATGGCTCCTTTTCTACACACAAACTAGCTATCAGTCAGATTTATCATTTTATTCTAATTAACAAAGTATAAAGCTGCCAGGAACCAAAAATACAAACAAAAGACACAGGTTTCTATGGAAATGCACTTTTTTTTTATTTCATTTATACACACAAAAACAGCAGAAAAAAACAGTCTATTTGCATGTAAATTAAAAACAGTAATAGTTTTCATTGTAGAAAGAAAATTCACATTTTAAAAATGTTCTAGAAACATTAGAAACATAAATGTGACACTGTGAAAGCTCCTATGATTGAACTTTAACTGGCTTTCTCAGCTTGTCTACATATCAGATATAAATAAAGTTATTACTGTTAATAAAACGTGTATTTTCAATAAACAGATGGACTCCAGAGGGTTAAACCTGCGTCAGGGCTTCAGATAGAAGAAAAGAAACATGAGTTTTAGAGTGAAAAGCTGTGAACTTTTGACTTGAGGAGCTGTGATGTAATAATCTCCAGCAGGATTAATAACAGACGAGCGGATTATTACAGCAGATTAATTAGTCTCCATGGCAACAGGCGAGTGGACGAGCCTCCAGGTCACCGTGCGTCACCTTTCCTCGTCTCCTTGTTCTTTCTTCCTCCTCCCTTGTCCTCTGTCCCTGCAGCGAGCCGCGCCCTGCCCTAACCCTTGAGCAGGGCACGCAGCGATTGTTCCTGAGGAGAAAAGGAGTGCGTGGTTCCTCTAAAAGCAGACGAGCTCAGACTTGTAGAGTGAAACTGGGCGCGAGGCTGAGAAAGGAAAAGGGAGGGAGAGATGGAGAAACAGATTATGGGGAAGTTTCACACCTCCACATGGAAACTTTTCTCTCTCTAACAGAGACGATCCACCGGGGGAAAGTTTACTCAGAGCAGATTTAACTTCTGGAGATGATGAAATAAGAAGAAGAACAGTTACAGAAGCAGGAGATTAAATGTTTATATTAAATGTTTATATTTGTTAGTTTGCATCTTGCAGCTTTGCAGATCTGGACTGTTAAAGTAACTAAAGCTGTCAGATAAAAGGAGTAAAAAGTTCAATATTTCCCTCTAAATGTAGCAGAGTAGAAGTATAAAGTTACACAGTTTTAGAAGCAATGCATATAAAAAGTTTATATTTGTTTAGTTTGCATGTTGCAGCTTTGCACTAGAAGGAAGAAGAGAAAAAGGGAAATAAAAAGATGCAGAGTGAGAGAAAGGGATGATGCCAGGAGAGGGACACTGTGAAAAAACGGTTTAATTTACGGTAAAATACCGTCAGCTGTGGTTGTCAGAACTTCACCATAAAAATGACAGTGAGTGGGTTTTATACTGTAAATTTAAATGTAAATATCAGAATAAAAACCTGTAATTTAGACTGGAAAGTCACGTTATTTTCAGGGTAATTGTGTCCTTGTGACATTATGGTATTTCTCCATTAATTTCATATGAACATTTTATATTTTTATAGTAGAAATGTGTGATTTCTACAGTTTTTCAAATTTCCTTGATTCACGGTAATTACAAGTGTCTACTACTGTGATATGCAATATTGCATCGCCCTATTTGTCATGCAATTTGACAGTGTTTTATTGTAATTTCTACAAAAACAAAAAACATTTTACAGTGACAACACAGAAAATGAAAGGAGAAATTACGATAATGTCATAAAGACACAATGACTCTAAAACAAAGGGACGACTCAGTCTAAATGAGTGAGTTTTTACTGATATTGACATTTAAATTTCCAGCAGAAACCCACTCTGTGTTTGTTCAGGTGTAGTTCTGTCAACCACAGCTGGAGGTATGTTACTGTGAATGAAACAGGTTGTTTTTACAGTGCAGAGCATTAATAGAGGGGCATGTGAGCACAAGGAGGCAGGAGGAGAGTTTCAGTGTTTCATCAGGACGCGAGGACGTCTGGACTTGTTCTTTCTTTGGGATGATGATGAAGCAACAACAGCCTGGAAATCTGTCCTCCTCCACTATCCCACGGGAATATCTCCACTCATCCATAGAGGGAGAGGGATGGAGGAGAGGAGGAGGAGGAGGAGAGGAGGAGGAGGAGGAGGAGGAGGAGGAGGAGGAGGAGGAGGAGGAGGAGGGAGATGTTTATCATGAGGGAAAGATGTGTAGAAAGACGTGTTTCCTGCTTCGTTTAACAGCAACAACTGATGGAAACCTGCACACACACACACACACACACACACACACACACACACACACACACACACACACACGGCTGACTGAGCACCGTTTCCCACAAACACCTTCCCACTGCTGCCCTCATCTTCATCTTCATCTTCATCACTTTCCTCCTGACTCTGAGCTGCAGCTCAACATCTAACCGATGGTTCTAGAGCTGCAACAGTTATTATATTAATTGTCAACTATTTTGATAATCCAATAATTGGTTTGATCAGTTTTTTAAAAACAATAAGTCCAAACTAAAAAATGTCCTCTGGGTAAATAGTGAAAGGGCCACTACTGCCGGTGTGTGTACACTATGATGAGATTCTTCAGAGATTTATAACAATTAATACTAGTAATGTTATGATACTATATAATATACAAGGAGCACACCTACAACAAGCATTCCTTTACAAGTATTTATTTATACAGCAACCTATGACCTTTAACCTCAAAATGTGTGTGTGTGTGTGTGAAACATGTGTATCTGGAGGAGTGTGCGTGCGTGTATCTGTTACTGTAATCACATCAAAGGATCAAAGGCTTTGGGGTCGACCAATCAGAGCAGAGCAATCAACAGAATTAACTGCAGCTGTAGAATGTTCCTGAACAGTGACAGCAGCCAGAGGTGGACAGACTGGAATTTCTGGCCTCGAACAGAAAGCATTTTTGTTAAAACCATAATACCTATCATTGATCCGACTTCACTTTGAGCGTCCTGAGTTCTTCCTGAACGTCTACATATGTTTTTTTTTAAGAAAAATGAAAAAATAGCTTTGTTAGAGCGATCTACAAAAACTGTTACATCTCCCTTTTTCAGAAATCTTCCTGCGTTTTTAATATGGGAGCCAATGAGGCTGTTGGTGGTGTTGGTGGATCATCTGTGCGTCCTACGCCCAAACTATAACTCTGACAGCTTTACCAGAGGATTGTGAGGGAGAAGACTAATTTTCCTACGTTTCTATGTATAAATTATTTCTGTAGAGTGGAATTTGCGGCCTGGAGCGCAGTTTTCAAATTTATTTTTTGACAGTTTTTTCTCTCCCTCTACACTCTGGTGATGATGTCACACACTCTGACACGAACATTCCGTGCAATACACACCCATTATAATCTCAGAATTTCTCCAAAAATGATCATGGTCATTGAACAGGGATTGATAAAAAACTATATGACCTATCGAAACGTGGATTAATACACCGATACACAAGACTTGTGTCTACTGTTTAAAGTTTAAATGGAGTCTCTAGGTGAAATTATGCCGGAGAAGTAGACGTTTAAAAATCTACAATTATTCTTCTTTTTCACTCATTTTTTCTTGGCCGTCTCATTCACTTCAATGCAAAATTTGTGAAAAATTCGTATTCTGTAGAGAAAAGTAATAACACACCGATCCCGATCAAACCGCACATTTTGATACATAATTTGGACTAGTAGCGGAACGAAATTGTGTCCGGAAGAGGAAGAAGGCCCCTATAGCGATAGCTGTAGGGGCCAGTGCTCGGGGCGATTGCCCTGTGGCCCTAATTTTCTGATTTCAGCTTCTTCAATGTGAATATTTCTTGTTTCTTTGATCCTTTATGACAATAAACTGAATATCTCTTTGGTTTGTGGACAAAACAAGAGATTCTTGTGTTTTGGGAAACACTCATTGATATTTTTATATGTTTATTGACAACATTAGAGTTAATTCGAGACACACCTGTGGATGTTTTTTTAGGCACACCTGAAACACACTGCTTCTTTGTATATATATATTATATATATACAGTATATATAGTATATATATATTATATATATATATATATATATATATATATTTATACTAGGACTGGGTGTTTGGAAGAAACCTGTAAATCCATTATCTATAACGTTAATGATCAATTAATCCATTAATCGCTGCTTGCATAAATGGTAAAAATATAGATATATACAGTAGTACTATGTAAAAGCCTGTTTTTTAACCAGTGGTGGAAGAAGTATTCAGATCCTTTACTGATCACTGATACTGATACACAGTCAGAAATACCATTAAAAATACACAGATCCATTAAAAATGACACCTGATCGACCAAATTCTAAACGACCATTAATCAATCATGGGTTAATTATTCCCATCCCTAATATTTAAACACAACTAGAGAACACACCCAGAATCTGGAACATTTGACTCACACAGAGAAACAGTTTGTCTTTTAATTGCAGCAGCATCGTATTGAGGAAGCAGATAAAGAGCAGCTTGTTGTCTCTGAGAGAATCTGATCTGTTCTGTATCTGCTGTGAACCTTCACAGTCTCAGTGTCACATTACTGCCTGCAGCAACACTTCAATTATATCTGGCTCCGCTTCTCCAGGCTGCAGGGACACTTCACCAAATATCTGAATATCTGAATATCAGCTCCAGGCTGCAGGGCCTCAGGCTGCAGGGGCCCAGAGTCATTTAGTCATTTAGTCATTTAGTCATTTAGCATTTTATCCAGAGCCACTTACAGGAAAAAGAGAGAAACTCTTGACAGGTCCTCATCTAGACTCTAATGATTGACAGGTCCTCATCTAGACTCTAATGACTGACAGGTCCTCATCTAGACTCTAATGATTGACAGGTCCTCATCTAGACTCTAATGATTGACAGGTCCTCATCTAGACTCTAATGATTGACAGGTCCTCATCTAGACTCTAATGACTGACAGGTCCTCATCTAGACTCTAATGACTGACAGGTCCTCATCTAGACTCTAAGGTCCTGTTTACATGAAGGGAAAACGCAGATATTTCCATGCGGTTTGGCTAGGGTTAGGCAAAAATTTGTATTCTGTAGAGAAAAGTAATAGCACACCGGTCCCGATCAAACCGCACGTTTTGATATATAATTTGTCCTGCAACTCTTCAAGTTGTAGGACTAGAAGCGGGACGAAATTGCGTCCGGAAGCGGAAGAAGAATAAATCCACAGTATAACAGTAGTGCAGCACTGGTCCCTACAGATATTGCTGTATCAAAACGTGCGGTTTGATCGGGATCGGTGTGCTATTACTTTTCTTTACGGAACATGAATTTTTCGCGACATAAGTCGCAAAAAAATAGCATTGAAATGAATGGGACGGCCGAAAAAAAATGAGAAAAAAAAGAAAAAACTGTAACTGGAGACTGCCTGTAGCTGGTGGAGGTTATAGTCCTCAGAGTGTTAGTGGTGACTGTAGCTCTGAGGACTATAACCTCCACCAGCTACAGGCACCACTAACACTCTGAGGACTATAACCTCCACCAGCTACAGGCACCACTAACACTCTGAGGACTATAACCTCCACCAGCTACACTCACCACTAACACTCTGAGGACTATAACCTCCACCAGCTACAGGCACCACTAACACTCTGAGGACTATAACCTCCACCAGCTACAGTCACCACTAACACTCTGAGGACTATAACCTCCACCAGCTACACTCACCACTAACACTCTGAGGACTATAACCTCCACCAGCTACAGGCACCACTAACACTCTGAGGACTATAACCTCCACCAGCTACAGGCACCACTAACACTCTGAGGACTATAACCTCCACCAGCTACAGGCACCACTAACACTCTGAGGACTATAACCTCCACCAGCTACAGGCACCACTAACACTCTGAGGACTATAACCTCCACCAGCTACACTCACCACTAACACTCTGAGGACTATAACCTCCACCAGCTACAGGCACCACTAACACTCTGAGGACTATAACCTCCACCAGCTACAGGCACCACTAACACTCTGAGGACTATAACCTCCACCAGCTACAGGCACCACTAACACTCTGAGGACTATAACCTCCACCAGCTACAGGCACCACTAACACTCTGAGGACTATAACCTCCACCAGCTACAGGCACCACTAACACTCTGAGGACTATAACCTCCACCAGCTACAGGCACCACTAACACTCTGAGGACTATAACCTCCACCAGCTACAGGCACCACTAACACTCTGAGGACTATAACCTCCACCAGCTACAGGCACCACTAACACTCTGAGGACTATAACCTCCACCAGCTACAGGCACCACTAACACTCTGAGGACTATAACCTCCACCAGCTACAGTCACCACTAACACTCTGAGGACTATAACCTCCACCAGCTACAGTCACCACTAACACTCTGAGGACTATAACCTCCACCAGCTACAGTCACCACTAACACTCTGAGGACTATAACCTCCACCAGCTACAGGCACCACTAACACTCTGAGGACTATAACCTCCACCAGCTACAGGCACCACTAACACTCTGAGGACTATAACCTCCACCAGCTACAGGCACCACTAACACTCTGAGGACTATAACCTCCACCAGCTACAGGCACCACTAACACTCTGAGGACTATAACCTCCACCAGCTACAGTCACCACTAACACTCTGAGGACTATAACCTCCACCAGCTACAGGCACCACTAACACTCTGAGGACTATAACCTCCACCAGCTACAGGCACCACTAACACTCTGAGGACTATAACCTCCACCAGCTACAGGCACCACTAACACTCTGAGGACTATAACCTCCACCAGCTACAGGCACCACTAACACTCTGAGGACTATAACCTCCACCAGCTACAGTCACCACTAACACTCTGAGGACTATAACCTCCACCAGCTACAGGCACCACTAACACTCTGAGGACTATAACCTCCACCAGCTACAGGCACCACTAACACTCTGAGGACTATAACCTCCACCAGCTACAGGCACCACTAACACTCTGAGGACTATAACCTCCACCAGCTACAGGCACCACTAACACTCTGAGGACTATAACCTCCACCAGCTACAGGCACCACTAACACTCTGAGGACTATAACCTCCACCAGCTACAGGCACCACTAACACTCTGAGGACTATAACCTCCACCAGCTACAGGCACCACTAACACTCTGAGGACTATAACCTCCACCAGCTACAGTCACCACTAACACTCTGAGGACTATAACCTCCACCAGCTACAGGCACCACTAACACTCTGAGGACTATAACCTCCACCAGCTACAGGCACCACTAACACTCTGAGGACTATAACCTCCACCAGCTACAGGCACCACTAACACTCTGAGGACTATAACCTCCACCAGCTACAGGCACCACTAACACTCTGAGGACTATAACCTCCACCAGCTACAGTCACCACTAACACTCTGAGGACTATAACCTCCACCAGCTACAGGCACCACTAACACTCTGAGGACTATAACCTCCACCAGCTACAGTCACCACTAACACTCTGAGGACTATAACCTCCACCAGCTACAGGCACCACTAACACTCTGAGGACTATAACCTCCACCAGCTACAGGCACCACTAACACTCTGAGGACTATAACCTCCACCAGCTACAGGCACCACTAACACTCTGAGGACTATAACCTCCACCAGCTACAGTCACCACTAACACTCTGAGGACTATAACCTCCACCAGCTACAGGCACCACTAACACTCTGAGGACTATAACCTCCACCAGCTACAGTCACCACTAACACTCTGAGGACTATAACCTCCACCAGCTACAGGCACCACTAACACTCTGAGGACTATAACCTCCAACATTTACTACCTGTATAAACAGTAGAGATGTTGTTACAACAGGATCCAGAATCAATCATGAAACAGTCATTAGAGCTTGTTTTATTCAGTTTCTTGTTCATTTTAATGTCTGGTTCAACTGAAGGTTCATTTGTTTGGACAAACATAATGACAACAACAAAAATATCTGATATTTGTTGTGTGTAAAAGCTGATATCTTGACATTTAACATGGTTTTATTGATAATAACCAAAATTATTAACAATAAAACCATGTTAAATGTCTAGATATCAGCTTTTACATTAAACTCTTATTGTTCTCATTGTTATATTTGTCCAAACAAATGAACCTTTAGTTGAACCAGACATTAAAATGAACAATATTTTGAAGATAACAAGGGTCTAATATATTTTTTCAATGACTGTATTTACATTTATTAACTGGCATTAAATGTCTTAGTGCTGTACTCGGTTGAATATTGGCCTAAAATTATGGTTTTAGTAAGCTTTTCCCACTTTATTTGTAATCTAGTTTTAATCCTCATCGTAACTTATTTCCTCTCTGTCTCTCTGTCTCTAATGTCTATTGATGGTTTTATTAGGCTTTTCCTAACTTATTTATGCTTTTATTATTTGTTCTTATTTATAATATAGTTTTAATCCTCATAACTTATTTATATTGATGGTTTTATTATTTAATCTTATTTATAATTCTAATCTTCTTCACTGTGTCTGTCTCTAAAGTCTAATGATGGATCAGATCTCACATGTCGACTTGCTGCATTCCTCATTATAAATGTAAACACAGTCACACAGATCTAATATTTCTATTTCCCTCTCCAGATATCCAGTATGAGATGTTTACAGTTTCACTGACTGAATCAATATCACAGATGATGTTTCTTTAATCTCAGCTTCTTGGCAGATGTTTCCTCTGACTGGCAGCTTTTACCTGTTTCTATCTGACACTAATGTTTGTGTTTCTGTCTGTTGCTCTGCATGTGGAGACTCTTATAATTTATCCATATTTAATTATAGATTAGTGTTATATGCCTACAGCCTGCATGTGTCACTCCACACTGGTTGTTATCTTACCACCTTTTTATGTTCACACCAATCCTCCAAAAACACAAGATGCACTGATAAAAGGTCTAAAACCAGATCAAACAGTAAATCTAAAGGTCTAAAACCAGATCAAACAGTAAATCTAAAGGTCTAAAACCAGATCAAACAGTAAATCTAAAGGTCTAAAACCAGATCAAACAGTAAATCTAAAGGTCTAAAACCAGATCAAACAGTAAATCTAAAGGTCTAAAACCAGATCAAACAGTAAATCTAAAGGTCTTAAACCAGATCAAACAGTAAATCTAAAGGTCTAAAACCAGATCAAACAGTAAATCTAAAGGTCTAAAACCAGATCAAACAGTAAATCTAAAGGTCTAAAACCAGATCAAACAGTAAATCTGAGGGAAATGATCTTGCTGCATGGACAGATAATTTACCTTGACAATATTTATTAAATTAAGATTATTAAATCTAGAAATAAGCATGTTGAACACTTAAAATAATAAATTAACTCTTAAAACCAGATAAATGATCTAACACTTCGAAATCTAAAGTTTTTTGCATTTACATTTTTTGTCTTTTTTGGTCATTTTGTGAAGATGTAAAAAGACACAAAAAGACCAAAAAAAGACACAAAAAGATGTGAAATGACCAAAAAAAAAAGAAACAAAAGACGTAAAATCACAAAAAAGACACAACAACTTTTTTAAGAGTTAATTTCTTATTTTAAGTGTCCAACATACTTATTTCTAGATTTAATAATCTTGATTTAATAAATCTTGTCAAGATAAATGAAGTGAAGATCATTTCCCTCAGATTTACTGTTTCTCTGGTTTTAGACTCTCCTTTATTTGCAGAGAGACAGAAGTGACAGAGAATGAGAGAACAAACACCATCAGACTCTCCTGATCTAAAACAAACTGGTGGTGTGTTTGTGTTGGACAAACTAAACTAAACTAAACTAAACTAAACTAAACTAAACTAACTAACTACTGCAGGAGACCAACAGAGTTAATGAAGGAACTCTTCTCATAGAGAGAAACCTCCAGAAGGCCTTTTACTTTTCTTCCCTTGAGTGAATGTGATGAACTTTCCAGCGTCCTCGCTGAGTATTCAGATTATTTCTCTCAGGCTAAAATGTTTCTGGCTCTCAGAGGAATTCAGACAGCAGATCAAACGTTCCCGCTCCATCGTGTTCCACCACAAAATGACATTACAGCATCAGTAAATCATCATTTCTTAAAAAGCACACTGACAACACTTAACATGTGTGACATGGAAAGACTTAAAGACTTTCAGGCGATTAAAACACTTCTGTCAGGGTTTTATTAAGGTTATGGAACTCAACTTTCATTTTAAGATGTAAAAACTTGGATTCTGCATCATCAGTTATCAATCATTTTCCGATACTCTAATAAAATGACTCTACTACATGTGGCCTGAAAATTAAAAAAGTCTATATCTCATAAACTACAAGAAGCACAATCAAGTATTTAGTATCTATGAACTCATAACAAGTTGAATATTAAAGATATGCACACAGATGCAGTGTAAAAACACATTAAATATGGAAAACATTTGCTAAAATGTAGCTATCCTTTATCCTTTATTGAAAAGATCCTGACTAATGATAAAAGAGACATTTTAACTGAAGTTTAGTAGTTGTTCTGTTAGACACAAATCACAACTTATGTTGTGTCATTTTTCCACATGATGCTTAATAAAGTCATCAGGCCCAGATATAATATATAATATATAATAAGATATAATATGGGTTAATAACGTCTCTCACACTCAAAGAGCATCATTACACTCACATACAGTCATTTTCCTTCATTAACCTTCATGTGTCCAACATTCTCTCTGCAGCAGAACGTGTTTATGTCTTTATGACTCTCAGCTCATTTAATGAAACAGGAAGTCAACTAACTCCTCGTTGAGTTGCCTGTAAATCCCCTTTTGTCAACACGTTGCCCTGCAGCAGAGCTCAGAGAAACGCTTTGGTGTTGAGCAACGTTCCTCCATGTTCTCCTCCTGCAGCTCCTCCTCCTGCAGCTCCTCCTCCTGCAGCTTCTCCTCCTGCAGATTCTCCTCCATGTTCTCCTCCTGCAGCTTCTCCTCCTGCAGCTCCTCCTCCTGCAGCTTCTCCTCCTGCAGCTTCTCCTCCTGCAGCTCCTCCTCCTGCAGCTTCTCCTCCTGCAGCTTCTCCTCCTGCAGCTCCTCCTCCTGCAGCTTCTCCTCCATGTTCTCCTCCTGCAGCTTCTCCTCCTGCAGCTTAGTTTTTATTAGTTGTAGTTGTTTTGTAATGGGGTATTTGTTGGTGTGAGATTCAAAGAGTTCATAATATGATAATAAATGTTTCCTTTATTTCCTTTGTCTGATCCATCTCAGCCCCAATAAGTTTATGTAAGGTATGTATGAAAAAAGTTGATAAAGATGAAAACGAAGGACATTTTCACTATAATTGCAGTTAGTTTGTAACCACAAAATACAGTTTCAGTTAGTTATCGTTTTTATTTTTATTTCAGTTAATGAAAATGTTTTTCTATTCTAGTTTTTGTTATTTGGTTAGTTTTGGTTACTATAATAACTTTGGTGTCACTTCTCTCTCCGGTCCAATCCTTGACAAACATTTCCATCAATCTGCTGCTTTTTAATAACCCTCCTCACCTCCTCACCTCCTCATTCTACCTTCCTCCTCCTCCTCCTCCTCCTCCTCCTCACTTCCTCATTCTACCTTCCTCCTCCTCCTCCTCCTCCTCCTCCAGCCCTGAGGAGTCTCGGGGCCGTGCTGAGTTTCTGGGAGTGTCTCTGCTGCTGGTCTGAATATTAAAGGAGGTGGTGGTGGGGTGAGTGTGTGTGTGAGGAGGAGGAGGAGGAGGAGGAGGAGGAGGAGGAGGAGGTGGGGGAGTAGAGTGTGTCCAGACTCCTGGAGCCTCTCTGGTCGACACCAAACAAAGTGACAGCAGGATGTGATGAAGAGCTCTCAGCATTCAGAACATCATCAACATTATAACAGCTCTGAGGGGTCAGAGGTCAAACACACACACACACACACACACACACACACACACACACACACACACACACACTCAGTGAGATGGTTCCTCACACTAACGGACTCAGCAGCTTCTTTTGGTTTCTGTGATCTGCACAAAATGATCCTAAAGAGAGTCAGAGACGAGCAGGTCAGAGCTGCTGCCAGTCATGTCTTTAGATATAGTATATATATGTTTCATGTTTTTACATCTTTACTTCAGGAAAAATGGCAACAAAACAATATGAAAAACGTTTTTACAAGATTTCCAATTTTCACTGAATGAAAAAAAAAAAAAGCCAATCAAAAGCAATAATGTCATCTCAATGAAAAACGACTCAGCATGGAGGATCAAACGATCATGGAATACTAAATACTAAAAAATGTGTTTCAATCTGTCGAGCCTGATTTCCACCGGGCGCTACAGCCGCGGAACACTTCCGCCCCTTTCAAAATAAAACACAATACGCAGTTCATGCAGCCTAAAACTACTTCACATCAACATTATGTTATGACCGCGGCACCAGATCAGCAATCAATCAATCAATCAATCAATCAATCAATCAATCAAAGGGGCTCAGAGGATCAGCGACAAGAGACTGATTGTTGAAGTGGAACATCATACAATCATTTATGACATAACATATTGTTTTTATAAGGATAGATGGTCAGATCAACAGATCTTTCACCTCAGAGAAGCAAAGTAAGCTGTTGGTTGTTGTTGTTGTTTACTTTATACACACAGTTTATCCATAGACTGTATAAATAGAGTTTAGAGTTTATCACGGGACCTTGCGGTCTCCCGTATGGTTTATCAGGATTATCTCGTGATCTGGTGATCTGGCGTGTATACGGCCGGCTCGCTACGCTGCCGTGCTGCTGCCGTAACGCGCCCGGTGGAAATCCCCAGTCAGGAACAAGAAACACAGCTGTCACACTCTTTTATTCAGAATTCATGTCCTCATTTCCAAGAATATCAGAAATAAGTGATGTGGAACACTTTACCTGGAACATGTTGGTTTGTGAGGCTGGAAAGTGAAAGTAAAGGAGGAGGAGGTGGAGTTATTAGTGATTAGAGTTATTGGAGGTTTGAGGTGAAGTCTTTACAGTAAGAGGAGAACCACTGAGACGCCTCAGGCTCCTCAACACATTCCTCCTCAAACCAGAGCAGATGGAGAGATAAGGAGCTGTGGAGGCGTTCAGGAGGAGAACCACACAATAAACACAAACTCTTTATTCACTCCTTCTCCTCCACCAGGCTGAAGGACCCACACTGTCTTCATCTTCATGTTCAGTGAAAAGTGTTTTCTAGTGGTGAGAGCAGGATTATTGGTCCAACTGTCAGAAAGGAGAAGTAGGTGAAAGGAAGAGTGACTGGGAGAGAGAGAGGAGGAGGAGGAGGAGGAGGAGGAGGAGGTGATGAGAGGCTCCTCTCAGCAGCAGTGGAGCATGGAGCATGCAGCACTGATCTCTGTTGGTATGAGATCATGCATCACCAACAAACAACAGAACAAACAGCAGGACGCTCCACAGCTGCTTTCTGACTCTCAGGACGGTTTCACGCCATGAAAAGTTTCAAGGCATGAAAAGTTTCAAGGCATGAAAAGTTTCAAGGCATGAAAAGTTTCAAGGCATGAAAAGTTTCAAGGCATGAAAAGTTTCACGCCATGAAAAGTTTCAAGGCATGAAGAGGAAGTGGTTGAATCTTGAATCATCTCCTGACATCCATCCATCTCCTGTCGTTCCTCCTCATCAGGACACTCTGACACTCAGCAATCAGACATTAAAGCTCTTATTCTTATCTTAAGCATTATTAGAGAATATATACAACTAGAAAATGTCCTCTGGGTAAATAGTGAAAGGGCCACTACTGCCGGTGTGTGTACACTATGATGAGATTCTTCAGAGATTTATAACAATTAATACTAGTAATGTTATGATACTATATAATATACAAGGAGCACACCTACAACAAGCATTCCTTTACAAGTATTTATTGATACAGCAACCTATGACCTTTAACCTCAAAATGTGTGTGTGTGTGTGTGTGTGTGTGTATGTGTGTGTGTGTGTGTGTGTGTGTGTATGTGAAACATGTGTTTCTGGAGGAGTGTGCGCGTTAACGTGCATGTGTGTGTGTGAAAACTAAAATCACATAAAGTTACCTGTGTGTGTGTGTGTCTGGTTCTCTCTTTCTGTGAGAGATACATCAGGATCAAAGGCTTTGTGGTCGACCAATCAGAGCAGAGCAATCAACAGAATTAACTGACACCTGTTCTAGAACAGTGACAGCAGCCAGAGGTGGACAGACTGGAATTTCTGGCCTCGAACAGAAAGCATTTTTGGCAAAACCATAATACCTATCATTGATCCGACTTCACTTTGAGCGTCCTGAGTTCTTCCTGAACGTCTACATATGTTTGTTTTTTTAAGAAAAATAAAAAAATAGCTTTGTTAGAGCGATCTAAAAAAACTGTTCCATCTCCCTTTTTCAGAAATCTCCCTGTGTTTTTAATATGGGAGCCAATGAGGCTGTTGGTGGTGTTGGTGGATCATCTGTGCGTCCTACGCCCAAACTATAACTCTGACAGCTTTACCAGAGGATTGTGAGGGAGAAGACTAATTTTCCTACGTTTCTATGTATAAATTATTTCTGTAGAGTGGAATTTGCGGCCTGGAGCGCAGTTTTCAAATTTATTTTTTGACAGTTTTTTCTCTCCCTCTACACTCTGGTGATGATGTCACACACTGTGACACGAACATTCCGTGCAATACACACCCATTATAATCTCAGAATTTCTCCAAAAATGATCATGGTCATTGAACAGGGATTGATAAAAAACTATATGACCTATCGAAACGTGGATTAATACACCGATACACAAGACTTGTGTCTACTGTTTAAAGTTTAAATGGAGTCTCTAGGTGAAATTATGCCGGAGAGGTAGACGTTTAAAAATCTCCAATTATTGTTCTTTTTTGCTCATTTTTTTCCAGCCGATTCATTTCAATGCAAATTTTGCGCAGTTTTTCGCGACTTACGTTGCAAAAAATTAGCAGTAATTCCATAGAGAAAAGTAAAAGCACACCGATCCCGATCAAACCGCACGTTTTGATATATAATTTGTCCTGCAACTCTTCAAGTGATTTGATATTAAAGGAAAATGGAAAGAATTCTTTTCACTAACAGACAAATGAACCACCAATGAAAATCTGTACCTAACACAGTTTAAGGTAATGACAAGGTTTAACTATACTAGAGATAAAATAACCACGTTTGATAACACGTCGTCAGATAAATGTTTAAAGTGAAACCTTTATGGTGACTCCCTCATGCACACCTGTTGATTGATTCAATAAAACAAACGGATCTTAAATTTGCTGCTTAATATCCTGCAGACTCACTTTATACCACAAGAGTTCAGATCTAAACATTAATAAATGTTTGTGTCATGGAGACTTTTTAATTAACTCGTTGACTGACAATTTCCAAAAAGTTTCCTGAAAAGAAAAAAGAATTTGCTGTTAATTTTTGGAAAAATATAGACACAATTCGATCAGTGAACTGAACCAAATAATTAATGTAAATGTATTTACTTTCCTTTAATATAGATACATGGTCGACCGTGATGTTAGAATAACATATTTTGACCTCTTTCCATGAAATGATTGTGACAATGTGATTTATTCTGACAGATAAAGTGTATAAAATGTTGATTTATTGTTAATTTACATTGTATTATGAGAGACTTTTCCTCCATATAAACAGAAGGTTTTAGTCTTTAGATGAGCAGTAAATAAAGAGCGTTTCCTAGTCTACATACCAACGGAGATATGTGGGTTAGATGTGAAGATGGAACAACTCAGAGCTCATCCTGTAGTTTCTATTAATACTGTGAACATATTCTATAATCACAGGGTTAGTTTAACCTGCTGAGAAATGTCCTGGATGTTTAGGAGGAATTTATTCTATAACCCTCTGAAACATGTTTCCTCTTAAAGATCTCCAGAGATACTTTATAAGAATATCCATAAAGATACTTTGTTTATAGAAAGAATCCATAAGAACAGACGTTATTGTTGAGATTAGTAGGATGAGTCCAGAGGACATCAGGACTTCTGGGATGGTTCTCAGGTTAAAGTAGAGCAGAGAGAGAAAGAGAGAAACTGAGGAGAGATTAAAGTGTTAAACACTCAGATGTGTTAATGTCTCAGCTCTAATGAGGAGAGAGAGAAGAAAGAAGAAAGAAACCAGAGAGAGAAACCGTTCACACCTCCAACCAGCTGCAGAAGGTCTGAGATCTGACCCTCAACATGTTCCTGATCCCTACAACCTTACAATAGTTTGGGATTATTTTATTAGTTTTAGTTTTATCCCTGCAGAGTCCATGAAACCAGCTGAACTTTAACTTCTTCATGACGTGAAAACATGAAAATGAAGCAACATTGAGTCTCTCCATCAGCTTCTCTCTAAAGTTCTGCCTGTAAACTCCATACCAGATTTATTTTGATGATATTCAGCCAAGTAAAACCAGAGATAATGTCAAATATATTTAGTGTAAAATATAGAACTAGAGATTATCCTCATTTTACCTGTTATATGTTATATTTGAAACATGTACATTTCTGTGTGTGTGAAACATAATTTTTAAGATCAGATTTTATGTTTTTCTTTGTTTCTTTTGGGTTCAAATTTTTTATCAAGTACGTCAAAGTTAAAATGAATTATCAGGACATAAAGGTGAAGTAACGCTGGAATAACTGATACCAACATGGTGAAGATCTTTAACAGATTTTGTTTAACCGACATCCATCCTCTGTTCTCTCCATCTTCTGGGAAACTGATAGATTTTACTCCACCACATTTGTAAAGTGCATGCACTGTAAAAAAACAACAGTTGTTTTTATGGTAAAAACCAGCAGAACTTTACCGTAATAAATACGGTGCAACTTTTTTTAATATTACGGTAAAATGATATTAACACTGTTGATTTCACGTTTCAGATTGACATTTTATTCCATATTTTACCGTATAAATAAAAAGTTTTTCCATCAAAAGAAATGCTGTTCTGCCATATAATGACCAGAAAATACTTTATAAATGCTGCATAAATTAAAGATTTTACCATTAAATATTACAGTATATTTCTGTTAGAGATATGGTGTTTAGTACATTTAACAGTGAGAAAAATGATTTTTACAAAAAATAAATGTAAAAATGACTTGTATATATATTACAGTATATTTCTGTTACAAACACGGTGCCAGAGTATTTTACAGTTTTTTTTGTCTGATATATACATTCACAGTGTTTCATTGTTACTGAAACTAATTAACTCATTTATCATTTTACATCTTTTACTGTCGTGGTTTAACAGTTTTTCACCCTAAAATCATTAACATGACACATGTTTAACAGTGAGAGAGATGCAGCTGGTATACTTTGATCTATTTCACTGCGTAGCCTCATGAGGACGTGAGGAGGAGTAGTGAAGGAGGAGCAGTGAAGGAGGAGTAGTGAAGGAGTGTCCTAAACAGAAAGTCTTCTTCTTTTCCTCTAACTCTTCTGATTCTGAGCCAGATCGCCTCCAGGCTTCTGTCTGTCTCTGCTTTATTTACTAGGGTGTGTGTGTGTGTGTGTGTGTGTGTGTGTGTGTGTGTGTGTGTGTGTGTGTGTAAGGGCAATCTGCACAGCACGCACCCTGAGTGTTACCACGCCAGATCCCCTCAGGCCACACACACACACACACACACACACACACACACACACACGTCAGGTTGTCATGTCAGTCAAGGATAGGATCTTCCTCCAACACACACACAGATAAATAGCAATATGCAATTATACACAAGCACCGTGTGTGTGTGTGTGTGTGTGTGTGTGTGTGTGTGTGTGTGTGTGTTAGTCATTGTGAAAGTGAACATTTCATCTGAAGTCCTGATCGTTGCGGTTTGAAGTCGGAGTTGAAAAAATCTGTCTCCGCTAAATCCCAAAACTTGTTTCCTGAATAAAATTTGTATCGTTTTTTTGCAAAAACAGATTTGATTAATTTATATAAATATATATATATTTATTTGAACATAATTTTTTGTGCAGTCCAGGATTTGCCAATCAAAACATTAAGCTGTCTCAATAAAATATTATTTTATTTTATTTATTTGTTTTATTTTATATTTTTTTATTTTTTATTTTCTAATGAATGTATGTTGGTTTATTCATTTTAAAAATGTATTTTATCTGTTTTTTGCAAATCAACAATATTGTATTTTATACATATTGCACTTTTAAGTTCACTGTATTTGTTTAAGAGCCATAATTACTTTACAGGAATGTTTTTATGCCAAACTTATCATTTTATAAACTTTTACAGATGCACAACAACATATAAAGAAGTTAAAAGTACAATAACTTTAAAGCGCTACTCTACTTTCTCTACATATTGATCAGTGAGTCAATAACATTAATAATAAAGTATTTATATATATATATATAACCTTCTGTACTTTTACTGGAGTATCATTTTGAATGCAGGGATTAAACTTTTAACTTTTTTAATTTGTGGCATTGCTATTTACTTAATTATTTCAGTACTCTTTATGTTACACAGTTTAACTGGTTTGAGTATTACTGGGTAAGTATCTGCAAAAGAAAAATAACTTTTACTTTGAACAAAATACTCCTTGCCTTTTTTAAATACTAAAATCAGAAAATAAATCCTGTGTGTGCAGACTGTATTTTATTTATTTTGGTGTTTATTTAAATACATTGATTAAAAAGTGACCATGGCTGCATAATTCTAAATTATTTTATTTTGATTTAAATTATTTGCTTGTAATTTTTAATTACAAGCAAAATCTGTTCCCCTGTTTAAATCTGTTCCCCTGAAGTCTTTCTATCTAAAGCTTCCCTTTTTACATGTTTAAATGTGAGGAAATAAAGAAACCAAAACCTGAACCTGTAACTACAGAGTATAAAATGATACTGAGGAGTATTAACATGTTAAAGTATAAAATGATACTGAGAGTATTAACATGTTAAAGGAGCTTTTCTCTGAATCATTATCAAACATTTCACACCTCTGGATCTCTTCTCTCCTTTATCCACTCATCAGATTCATGGATTGTCTTGCTAAATGTCCTCTCAGTTTCTCTCAGCCAGGAAGGAGTTAATGATCCGACACCTGTCCTATCAGACACCTGTTCCTCTGCTCAGCCAATCACAGCGCAGAGGGAAACTCTGTGCAGGAATGAAATAAATCTGGCCGTTCAACGGGAATCACAACACTTGACTCAGCGTGTGTCACTGCTGCTCTCTGCTAGACTCACTGACAGACTGATAGATATATATATATATATATATATATCTAGAGAGAGAGAGAGAGAGAGAGAGAGAGAGAGAGAGAGTCCAGACTAAAGGATCTACCTGGACTGGAGACATGACCAAAGAGACTGAGTGAGTTCTAACAGCATTTTATCTCATATTGTTGCTTTAAAAGTGTTTTTTCTTCATTAGTTTCTGCTGTAAAGTGAGTTTGTTGTGATGTAATACGGTAAAGGTTTCTACCTCGGGGAGGGAAACCCCCCTGCTCCTCATTCTGCAATGAGACCCCCATGTGAACGCTCCCTGCTTTAAGAGAGGAGATCTGATATGGACAGCTTTAACACACACACACACTCAGTCAGGTGTAGTCAGTCACCTGGGGGCCACGCAGCACAAAGACACGGGGAATCATGTCCTGTTGAGCTGCTGGACTCAGACGCAGCGCAATGACAGCATGTGATGCATTAAATTACAGAATGGAGAAACCCTAGACACGACCCCTCCTCTGAGT
Source organism: Centropristis striata (assembly GCF_030273125.1). Classification (NCBI taxonomy): domain Eukaryota; kingdom Metazoa; phylum Chordata; class Actinopteri; order Perciformes; family Serranidae; genus Centropristis; species Centropristis striata. Next base: position 253,821 of record NC_081532.1, on the reverse strand, counting down.
CTGTGTAAAACATCTGCACTGGGCTGGTTTTAGGAGCTGAGAGGAGACAGGTGCACCTGAGCAGGTGGATCAGGACACTTAGAGTCTCACAGGTCTTAGACAAATATATATATTTATATACGCAATGAAACAGTTATTTATTTTACATTTTAATGGTCATTTATCATTGTTGTATGCACAAAGTAATGTGTATTCTTCAGCTGTAACAGTGCATAGTTTAAATACGGAATTATTAATCAACTAAAAGTGAAAATGATTGCTTGCAGAAGCTCACAGCTCGGAGCCTAAAACTCTAAATTCTACCAACTTCAAGTCAACTTTTGAGTTTTGCCTCGCTAGGCTAGCTTTCAATTACAAATGTGCACTTGTGTCTTCATTGCATCTGACAAAATCATATTAATAAATGCTCATTATGACCTATTAGTCATGTTGGTAGGCTGATTTAGACTTAGTTTGCCGTTTTATCTTCATTGTAAGACAAGAAAGAGGGTTTGTGGCTCCATTCTGACATTTTTACTCTCTTTGGCTCTTTAATGGCTGCAGACATCTTAAAGGTTGCAGATCCTGGTTGAAGTGTTGTAATGTAGCTGAAATACAACAGAAACAGAATCTTTAATCTTAAACTCTGATGAACAGTATTCACCGCTCAGATTGAGTGTTTCTAGTTCTGCAGGTGCGGCGTTAAAATGCAAGATTCAGCACTCTTTATTAATCCTGGTGAGAAAATGGTTTCTGCTTCAAGCTGCAGCTCTGTGGTCTGTTTCTATCCTGTCAGCACCTTTAATTATCTGTTTATCCAGAGTCAACTCAGATATTTGTTCATTAGCTACTTCAGACAGACTCCTGGGGGGGTTTTTATCCAGGTAGGCAGGATATTTACAGTCCGATGTCACTGCGAGTCTTTTCAAACAGATCCGATCCTCTGAATCCCCCCCCCCCTTCTTCTTCTTCTTCTTCTTCTTCTTCTTCTTCTCTTATTTACACGTGGTCTAGAAACACACAGCCCAGCCCGTGTGGGTGTCTGTTTACTTGTCATGTCTCCATGCAAATAGGATCCAAGAATCTACAGGATCCAAGAATGTAGTTTTTTGTCCTTTTACATCTACAGAAACCACAGGCTGTGGGTGTGGGCGGGGGGGTTGGGGTGTTGGTGGGTGGCCCTTGGCTCTCTGAGGCCTTTCTGACACCTCTGATGTTTCTCAATGCAATCGAAACCTTCCACGCTCGGGGGCAAGTATGTGCCGCGGCCCCGGGCGCTGCTGTTAAACCCTCAGATATGCATTTACTCTAGCTGGAGTTCAGTTCCCTTTCTGGAGGTGATTCTACATTTGAGCCTGTTTCTTTCTGTCTACAGCAGATAAATCACTGTTAGTCTAATCACTCTCTCCTCCTCCCTGAAGGACTCTGGGACTGGTCTTTCAGAGCGAGAACTTCAACTATAACCGTGTCAATAACTACATGATGGAGTCGTGGCCGTACCTGGAGAGCCCCGTCCCCGAGCAGAACCACTCCAAGCCCAGACTGCACCCCGGAGACGACCTGGCAGCCCTCACCCTGCTCTACGAGCAGTGCAAGGTCTGCAGTAAAGACAAACCAAACCTCACTTAAAGTATTAACCCCAACACTGATTCTGACTGTCTCACTCTCAACACTTTTTAATGCTTTTATTTTGTTCTGCAGAGCCACAAAGAGCAGAAGATCATCGGCAACCGCAAAACAGAAAGGTAAAAAAACATGCACACTAAATATTAAAACAAGCTTTATTATATGCACTGAATGCAGAAGGAATTAATTGAATTAAAAGCAACAAAACAGCTGCTGTTGGGTTTTAAAATGTTCCTAAATCATGTATTTTTCACGTCAGTTTTAATTCTAAGAACAACTTTTATCTGTTTATTTTGCAATGAACCCCCTGTTGCCCCTGAATAAAAGACATTAGAGAGTGTTGGCAGAGAAAGAGAAAGGCTGTGAACAGGTGAGTGGTAATCCCCAAGTCAAACACAGCCAGCAGGATTATTGTCTCCCTCTCCATCCATCCTCCCTCCCTCTATCATCAGCTCTGCTTTGCTTGGAGAGTTTCACAACAGCAGACAGACGGTTTCTCTCTGTGGTCATTGTGGGGTCAGTGTTGTCCCTCAAACATTTAGAGCAGAGAAACTCAAACAGGGAGAAGAAAACCAGCTGGATTAGGAGACAAACAGAACCACCCAGACTGACTCAAACCGTCTCTCTGCAGTAGCTCTGTGTTTCTTCACACTACATGTATTGAACGTTTGCACAAGCTTCTGTCTCATAGACTCCTACAGTTAGTCATGTTGAGGTTTTCCTTGTCATGCTGACTTCACTACAGATCATTTCCTGTTGTAATTAATCACCTACTTCCTCTCTATTTGTTTCCCAGGACTCCCAACAGCAGCAGTGACCTGTCCTCGTTGGAGGCGACGGCCAGCGTGATGAAGATGCTGTCGGAGAGCGGACCCCTGGTCCACCCCCAGGAGGTCCTGGGCTCCAAGCAGGGCCTGCCCCTCTCTCTGCCCAGCGCCCAGGACACCTACGCCACCCTGACCAGCGTGGTGCCGGACGCCTACGACAAGCAGGAGCTCAACATCATCTTTGACTCTCTGCTGCAGAAATGGCCCGAGAGCGGAGCGTTCCCCGACCCGTCCACCGAGGTCAGAGCCTGCACCAAGACACCTCCTACAAACTAGAAACAAGGACAAAGACTAACTTTTAGCTTTAAAATAGCAAAATTATCTGCCAATAGAACAAGCAAAAATATCTAATCTCAATGAAGCCACAAATACCTTAGAATTAGTGTATTCTGACTAATAACTAGTGACTTTTTATTGATTCTAATAAAATACACGTGACCTATTTTCTCAATATGTGTAAAAATATTCTTGAATTAATAATCAGTAAATGCTAGAGCATCATCTGGACATAATAATATGATATGACATAATGATATAATGGCATTATATTTATAGAAACCAGCAAAGTCACACTAAAAACTAGTGAACTTTTCTTCACACAGATACAAAGATTTTTATCTGTATGTAGAATATTTTTCTTAAAATTCTTGAAATAAGGCAAAAGCCGTGAAATCTTTCTATCAAACAAGTGAAACAGTCTAAAATAAAAACTGCTGACTAAGAAGAACTATCTGATCAGACAGAGAATAAGCAGATATCCTCTTGATCTGAGATATTTATCTGACTTAGATCCAGTTGTTGCAGTGTGGATCATTATCTGATACCTGAGTCTGTCTGCTTGGTATTTCCCTCTTCAGACTTCTTTCCTTTTATTAACAAAGTCTCTTTTGTGCCTTTTTGTCCAGACTCTTCCCTATAGCGATCCCTTCCCCGAGGAGCAGTCCAGTCCGGTCTACTCCGCCTCCTACAGCGGATCTCCTCCGGAGAGGTTCAGGAACGAGTTCCAGTTCACGCTGGGATCTCCTCCCGCCTCCTCCTACAAGTCCAGCGAGCTGCCCATGGTGTACCTGAACAAGGGCCAGTTCTACCCCATCAGCCTGCAGGGCGTGGACAGCAGCTCCTGCATCACTGCCACCAGAGTCAAGGTGAGTCACGGGACATCAGGAGAGGAGCTGCTCATTTTAACCCATAGGAACCTATGGTGACACCCTCGTAACAAACACTTTAAATCTTCTACAATCTAAGATTAAACCCATTTAACAGTTCTAACCCATTAATAGGGTGTCCTGTATTGCATTTCACTTCTTCTGACCATATTTCCTGTCACAATTTTGATATATGTTATGGAGATGCAAACAAAAAGGCAAATGGTTATTTGTTTTTATTTATTATTGATTTGTTACTTAAAAACAAATCTATTAAAAATAATTTATTGTTAAACAGCACTATTAATGTCATAATTTTGATATATGTTATGGAGATGCAAACAAAAGGCAAATTTGTGTTTCTGTGAGCAGAAAAAATAAGAAATATTATGAACACAAATACCATAAACGCCCAATGTATCGTATATATGTCACATCACAGATCTTTGACTTTTAGGTGTAGTATTTTTTTAAAAACATCATAAATGTGTTCTATGTGGTCCACTTGGTCAGTGGTATATCCCCCATAATGTTCCTTTAAGGATAAATAGTCTGGGTTCTTATGGGTTAATGTCACAGAGGGTTCTCCAGAGGTGTTTTCTGTTTTTATTGGTGACTATTGTTCTCAGTGGCATCCTTCCCTTCAGGCTTCTTTCACGGCCCGATGAATACGTAAATTCTTTGCGTGCCACCGAGCCAACCCTTCCCTCTTACTGTCCCTCCCTGAGAGCTGACTCATTCCATTAAATGTCCTGCCCTGTGTAGTAATAATAATAATAATAATACTATAATTTATCCCTCTGTGGTGTCATGAGGAGCTCAGAGTGGGAAATAAAGAGGAGAGGAGAGGGAGGTGTTAGGGTTAGGGTTAGGGTTAGGTTAGCTTAGGGGCGACAAACCTTTTCTTTGTCAAGAATACACACAAACACACACCCGCTCACTGCAAATAAGTGGTGACATCGTGTGAAGAAAAGGAGGATTTGGAGTGATAAATGAAAGGTGAAGTTTTTTAAAAGGAGCTTGTTGTAGATGTGAACGTGAGAAAGAATCAGCGTGACAGGCGTCTCTAATGATCTCTCTCTCTGCAGACGGTGGTGATGGCTGTGTTTGAGAATGACAAGAGCCCAGAAATGCAGCTTCGCTTCTGGAATCACTGGCACGCACGCCAGCCAACCGCCAAGCAGAGGGTCATTGACATCGGTATGTTCCTCACTCATAAACACCTGAACTAGACACGTACGCCAGCAGGAACATTCACTCTTTTCTCTCACGTCTTATATAAGGCTGTGAGCTGATCAGAGACAATAAAAGCTTGTTTCTTATTGAGAAATGTTTCTCCTCTCTCTCAGCGGATTATAAAGAGGTGTTCAGTGGAATCAGCAACATCGAGGAGGTGGCCTTCAACGCTCTCTCCTTCGTGTGGAACCCCAACGAGGAGGCCAAGGTAAACACTCACACACAATAGATAGATTTTATATAACCTGTAACTATGTAAAGCCAAGAACAGGTGGAAGAGTTAGAAGAAAAGAGAGGAAAGGTAGAAGAGGGAGGTGTGGAGGAGAAGGAGCGGCTGAGGAGGAGGGAGGGGAGGAATCCCAGAAATGTGTTTGGCCCCGAGGCTCCTGTCACCACCACCTCCTGGCTGGAGCTGGGGGGGCGGGGCCACCAAACCTGCTGCAGGTGGAGAGGAGGAAGAAGGGAAGTTAAATGATAGAGAAGTCTGAGGTTTAATATATAAATATCCTTTATTCAAGCAGATAAAAGTCTCATTGAGATTAAAAAAAATCTCTTTTCCAAGAGAGACCTGATGGCCAAGAAAACAGCATAAAAAGGGACAATAGAGAGAGAGAGAGAGAGAGAGAGAGAGAGAGAGAGAGAGAGAGAGAGAGAGAGCTAGTCGGCCCAGATTCTTCCTTTGTTTTCTTTGGAACACGTCTCTATCATTACTTCTGTTCCCGGACACAATAAAACCACGACATGTAAACAGGTTGTCAGTGATATAAAACATAATGACCTTACTTATATATCTATCCTACAGGTAACATAGTGAACATATCTATATATCTATCCTACAGGTAACATAGTGAACATATCTATATATCTATCCTACAGGTAACATAGTGAACATATCTATATATCTATATATCTATCCTACAGGTAGTGAACATATCTATATATCTATATATCTATCCTACAGGTAACATAGTGAACATATCTATATATCTATATATCTATCCTACAGGTAGTGAACATATCTATATATCTATATATCTATCCTACAGGTAACATAGTGAACATATCTATATATCTATATATCTATCCTACAGGTAACATAGTGAACATATCTATATATCTATATATCTATCCTACAGGTAGTGAACATATCTATATATCTATATATCTATCCTACAGGTAACACAGTGAACATATCTATATATCTATATATCTATCCTACAGGTAACATAGTGAACATATCTATATATCTATATATCTATCCTACAGGTAACATAGTGAACATATCTATATATCTATCCTACAGGTAACATAGTGAACATATCTACATATCTATATATCTATCCTACAGGTAACATAGTGAGTGAACATATCTATATATCTATATATCTATCCTACAGGTAGTGAACATATCTATATATCTATATATCTATCCTACAGGTAGTGAACATATCTATATATCTATATATCTATCCTCCAGGTGTACATCGGCATTAACTCCCTGAGTACGGACTTCTCGGCCCAGAAGGGCGTGAAGGGTTTACCTCTGAACCTGCAGATCGACACCTACGACGTGAGCTCGGGGTCCAACCAGCTGCTGCACCGAGCCGCCCTGCAGGTCAAGATCTTCTGTGATAAGGTTCGTCTTCTTTCACTCCATTATTACTCAGTGCTGCACCAGTGGAGCCTGAAGGTAACATGTGCCTGTTTCCTCAGGGGGCAGAGAGGAAGATGCGTGATGAGGAGAGGAAGAGGAGCAAGAGGAGGGGGAAGGCCGACGCCCACAGTGAGTCTCTCAACCACTATCCTCCAGAAACACTCAGATATATGGAAACAGTTATTACACCTTTGTTTTCTTCAGTTTATTGGTCATTTTAATGTCTGGTTCAACTAAAGGTTCATTTGTTTGGACAAATATAATGATAACAACCAAAATATCTGATAAGAGTTTAATTTAAGAGCTGATATCTAGACATTTAACATGGTTTTATTTATTCATATTTATTTGCTTATTATCAAGAAAACCATGGACAAACAATGGTCTAATAATTTTTTCCATGACTGTATTTAGATGGTGGATTTCTGAACGCACTAATAAATCATTAGCAAGAAAACATTATTTTGATACTTTATTATGGTAATTTTGGTATTTGTGTCCATTATAACAGATGAAGAAGGCAAGAAGTCATCTTTACTAGATAAAATTACTATAAATAATCATTTTTACAACAAAAAATGACTTTATTCATTGTCTTTTAACTCATATCAGTATTTTGCATGTATAGGATTTTTTCTGAGTGTTTTGTGATGTGCTGCTTGTGTTTCCAGCTAACAAAGGTCTGGTGAGCAGCTCCATGGGCTCTGAATGCACCTTCTTCCAGTCTGTGGAGGACCACCTCACCCAGCCGGTCCTCTTCATCCCAGAGACCCACCTCAACAGCCTGCAGCGCATGGTGGGTTCCTCCTCCTCTCCTCCTCCTCTCCTCCTCTCCTCCTCCTCCTCCTATCTCATATCTCATTTACAGACGGCTGAGCCTCCAAAGTGCTTCACATTAAAGTGCATAAAGTGCAATAAAATACAGGATTGACAAAGGTGGAAGACTAAAACAAAAACAGAAAGAGTTCAAAGAAATTTCCGGCAGGAGTTAAAATAAATGAAAAGCAGAAGGGATCATTTAAAGGCACTGAGGGATTACTAGAGGACACTATTCCCTCTCTAACACTGCAGGAGGAGACTCCTCTCTCCTCTCTCCTCTCTCCTCTCTCCTCTCTCCTCTCTCCTCTCCTCCTGTTGCTGAGTGAATCATGTTCCCTGTCTCCCTGCAGGCAGCAACAGGGAGAGAGTCGGGAAGAAACTGTGGGAAAGTATGTAGTGGGAAAAGTGTGGAGGGGGGGGGGGACTCAGACTGAAGTGAGATGAGCTAATTGGAGTCGAAACCAGACACAGTACAAGCTGCTACAGCTGCTGACACTCAGATTAACTATGGGGGCTCACACACACACACACACACACACACACACACACACACACACACACACACACCTGACATCCAGATGCACCACCCTCATCTCCTCGTAGTCTTTTCCTGCATAAACATTGAGGTGAAGGTTCTGTTCAGACAGGCTGCTTTTCCCACACTACACACTCTACTACACAGTGTGTGTAGTTGTGTGTGTGTGTGTGTGTGTGTGTGTGTCTGTGTGTGTGTGTGTGTGTGTGTGTCTGTGTAGAGGGAAAGTGAGGTTTAGTTTTAATATGACTCTGTTGATTTACAGTAAACCAATCATCAAATCATTCCTATGCAAATGCATTCTTTCTTTTTTTTAAATGCACTGAAACTACCTGCAAGCTGCAACTTAGTAGCCTGTTTGCAATAATTATATTTTAATCAGAGCTGCAACAATTATTCTATTAATGGAACAATAATCGATTATTAAATTAATCATCAACTATTTTGATAATCCAATAATTGGTTTGAGCAAGACAATAAGTCCAAATTCTCTGATTTCAGCTTCTTCAATGTGAATATTTCTGGTTTCTTTGTTCCTTTATGACAATAAACCACCAAACGTTGCAAAAGATGCAGCTCTAATAATTATCCACTCATAGCTGGACAGATGTGTCACTATGAGAGGTTTGCACAGTATTTCATAATAACTTGTGCAATCTGCAGTCTGCTATGAACGCTTGTCTGTGATTGGCCGGTGAGATAAAGCGTGGGCGGGTCCTATCTGTGTGTCTCCATCAGTGTCCACGCTGACATGGAGCTGTTTGTGGTTATGGGAAATGCTTCATAAAGTCACGATAACATTCCTGTTGGAGGCATTACGCACACACACAATGGTGGGAAAGGTGACTTTAGCTTTTATCAGTGGACCTTCTAATCAGATCTGTTCTCTTTGTGTCTGCAGGCCACGCCCATGGACGACTCCGACAGGTACGAGTAGTAAACAACACCACAGTAAACAAGACAACAACACTCTGACAGCTGTCCACCTCACATGTAAACACAGTCTGTTGGTCTAATGATGCTTGTTGTGTTTTCAGGAGTTCTATGAAGAGATTATATCCAGACAGAGAGCAGAGCAGCTCTCCAGCCAGCAAACAGGCCCGCAGAGAAGATCCTCAGAGAGGTACATATAGGAAGACTAATAGATAAAAAACAGGTGGAACGCCCACAAACGTGACACAAATCTGCTGCTTTTAATGTAATAATCCCACAAACGTAACAAAAGATTTCCCACAAACGTAATAACTATTAATAATAATAACTATTACGTTTGTGGAGAAGTGAAAATCTTCAACTTTCAATACTGTAATAAGTTCCCACAAATGTAATAACACAAAGAATAATGGTTGTTGTTTGTTTGTTTGTTTGTCTATACACACACTACTTATACTGACCGAGGGGGCATTAATCTCTGCTCCCCCTATATAAAATATCTTTATTTGAATAAAAGTCTAATGTGACTCGTATAGTTTTCACACCCAAAAAGATAAATTATCTTGTTAAAATTCTTTTCTAAGTAAAATCCAGAATCAAGAAATATGCAAAAATATGGTGTCCCAAAAGTTTGAAACTCAAACGTAATAGTTATTATTATTAATAGTTATTACGTTTGTGTTAAATCTGGTGTTACGTTTGTAGAAATGTATTATGTTTGTGGGATTATTGAATTAAAAGCTGCACATTTTTATTCTGTTTGTGGTTTATTACATTCTTGGGCGTTATAAGATGCAGCCAATGAGAGTCCTTCTCGTCTTCGATGCTAAATGTTGTGTTGTGCTGTCCAACAGTTCTTCTGTACGTCAGAACTCGAGCTGAAGAAGTCTTCGATGCGTTGATGCTCAGCTCGCCGACAGTGTCCGGTCTACGGGAAGCTGTAAGTCACAAAGACCTGATTAACCTTCTGGAGGTTATTAGTCTGTTTCTGAATCCTTTTCATTCTGCCTGTTATATAAAACACTTAAAACAATGTTCACCACGTCATGTTGGTGTCTTATTAATCAGACCAACCTCTGAACCTTCATCACCTGATCATTATTGATTACTGGACCAACATTTAGAACCCAAAGAAACAACAAAATGTTGCAAATGTGGACACAAGTTGACCTTATCTCTGGTTTCATCAAACTGAAACTGGCCTCATGGAGTTTACAGCCAGAACTTTAGAGGGAAGTTGATGGAAACACACTGATTCATTTTTACGCCATGACATCATGAAGAAGTCCCATGATTTGATGGCGTGATTGTTGACTCCAGAGGGTTAAACACTCTTCATGCTCACTGATTCTGTTATCTCTCAACCAGATCACCTTTCTTCTAGATGTCTTGCTAACTGTCGTCTCGTCTTCCTTTCTCAGGTTTCAGAAAAGTACGGTATGCAGAAAGACACCATCGGGAAAATCTACAAGAAATGCAAAAGAGGGTGAGTGTGTCATTGTTTCTTTGGTGTCTAATCTGGATTAAAGAGGTTCATTTGACACAGACGAGTGATAAAGTCAGGGCTTAGAGAGTTTTCTTTTAAACTCGTCCTGCTGTCAGGAAGTGGACCGACCGGCTCGGCTGCTGCTGGAATGTCTTAATTGCAGCTGCGCCAACAGAAAGAAAGACGGATGAGGGAGGATGAAAAGATTTCTAAAGTCGTGCGGATGAGTCACGGTGATTGTTGGACTGTGTATTTATGTTTTCATAACCTCATCGCAGCTTCAGGAAGTTCTGTGGTGTTGAAAGAGATAGCTGGTTTGATAATCAGGTTCCAGTTACTGAAAGTTAAAGTAGTTCATGTTACGCCACGAGGAACGTCTGAGGAACGTTTGGGAAATGTTTAAAGTTAGTCGCTTTGTTTTTAAGATTTGGACTCTGGTTGAATTTTATTTTCCCCTTGAAAAAAGCTAAATTTTAGCCGTTTGGTTTCATATTTGTTCTGTCTCACGTCGGATGAGATAAGCTAGCTAATAGCTAGTTAGCATGAAATAGGCATGATCCAAACATAGACAGATAAACATTGATTACTGCAGGTTTAGATCAGGGGTGGTCAACCTGAGGCCCCGGGGCCACATGGGGCCCTTCAGGCAACATTATACCACATTAATAGGTTATTTCTTCAAATCTGAATGTTCATTAATCATAGGTGTAGGCCCAAAGCAGTTTGTATTCTTCAGCTGTAAAGATGTTCTGCTTATATTCAACATTAAAAAATGTTTTAGTTGACTAAAATGTGCAGCTTGGTTCAGAGAGTCTACGGCCCGAAGACTTAAACTCTAAATTTACCAACTTTGTCTAGTTCTGAGTTGCTGCATTCTGATAAAATCATATTAAGAAATGCTCATTATGACCCATTAGTGATGCTGTTAGGCTAATTCATCCTAATTTTAAGGCAGAAAATAAGGTTTTTGGCTTCATTCCGACATTTTTTCTCCTTTTTATGCCAGTAGTGGCTCTTTTGCTGGTAAAGGTTGCTGACCGCTGGTCTATCTGATGATAAAGGAAGGAAACTTCTGGCGTAGGTGATTTAAAAGTGCTTGACCTGATCTCATAACCAGACAAACCTTTAGATGGTTAGATCAGTTTGTTGGAGCTGAATCTGCTGTTCAGTGTGTTTAATTTCCTGAAAGGTTACGAGAGGGAAAGACTCTCTAGTGATTATGATTAAGTCCTCTCTGGATGATTCACTATCTACTATAAAGTGGCTAGCATCCCAGCTGCTAGCGGCTCATTAGCAGGTGTCTGAGTGCTGCGTAGCTGTCAGAGAATCTCCTGACATGTAAATAAAAGCTCCTGACAGACGGAGACTAGAAGTCCTCTGGCTGGTTTCCTTCTGGCTGCTGGGAGCAGCTAAACTAACTGGTCGGGTCACATTCTGCAGCAGTTCCTCCCTCTTGTCTTGTCTTTAATCAGCTCTGTCCCCGAGGCAGAACGCTGCTTCATTAAAGGCTGACAGGTTGCTCTTAGTGACCTCATTTACTGATGCAGGACATTTACCGCCACAGCTTCCTCCAAAAATAATCACATGCTGCCTTTAGCACAAACAACAACCTGTTATATGTTTTATCACACTGGAGAACAAATAGGGCATGAACAACCTGTTATAGATTATTATCATATGTTATATCACACTGGAGAACAAATAGGGCATGAACAACCTGCATGACGTGGTTTAAAATATAGTTTTTATTTAAACTAGAGCTGGGCGATATGGACCAAAAGTCGTATCTGATAAATTTAGGCTGAATACCGATATATACGATATATATCCTGATATTTTTATCTGAAAATGAGAGCAAATGTTGAGTCAAAGTCAAATATGACACGTCACAAGTAGTAGTAACTTTATTTAAATCAAAGCTTCATAAAGTGCACATTTAAATAAAAAATATCTTAAATAAAAATAGCCTATAAAATAAAATAGGCCAATCTTTTTCTGAAATAAATATATTTATATGAGAAAAGAAAAAGGAACATTACAAAAGAACTAAATAACAACAGCAAACCCTAGTAAGAGCAGCATTTATATAGAAAGAAAGATAAAGTGAACTATATAGATAAATGTGATATGGTCTAAAAATATATCTTTTATATTGATATATGTCCCAGCCCTACTTCATACCTGTTCACCTGCTGTAGATGAACTCTGACCTCTGACGTGTTTCTTCTTTCTTCTTCAGGATCTTCGTCAACATGGACGACAACATCATCGAACACTACACCAACCAGTCGGCGTTCCTCATCGAGGTGTCGGAGGCGGCCGGCGGTCAGTTCCAGGTGACTCTCGTCGAGGTATGAGAGCCAATCAGTGAAGGACACACAGCCAGCCAATCAACATCTCTAATAGCACTCTGCTCTGAAAGACTATGTAGCTGTGGACCAATCAGAGGACAGGACTCCAGTCCTCTCATGAAAACCGTTTCTAGAAGTTGTAAATACCACTCGCCCCACTCACCGTTCTGTTATTGAATTTAATATTTTAACGTAAGAGCAATTATGATGCCTGTACATATCTAATGTAAATAGATTTTAATAAGACAGTGTTTTATCAACTATGTTGCGATCCATTTTCCATAAATTGCATTTATGTATTTCAATTGTTCCCGAGCTCCGAGCACGGCGATGTGTCGGAGCGTTTTCAGCATGTTCACAGGTTGCTATCCTCGCTGCTTTATAATGCATCCATCATTTCTTTTACAATGGTGCGTTTCACACCCACAACCTACTAATGATGTTGTTTCACTGCCACAAGTATCTTCCTGTAGGTTCCTGTTAGTTTCACGACTAAAATGGCCCAACCAACGCTGGGTTTGATCCAGAACCGAAAGTCAGACATTTCCACCCATAAAACCACACGTTAAGAGTTAGTGTTGGCCATCATTTAGTCCAATGTTGTGGACATTTCCTGCCTGTAACCACAGAGTTGCTTCAGTTCAACCTTTCATAGTGTGCATGTGTATGTGTGTGTGTACAAAGTTTCAGGATTTTCCCCCTTTATACGTTGTGAATCATTTCAAAACAAGCATGTATCCTTCTAATATTTCATTATTGTACCACGGCAGTTCTGGTTGTTATAGTCACATCTTGCCTCTTTTTGTAAGAAAATAAAGAAAATGCATCATAGTTTGGAGTCTGTGTCTTTGTTGTGATTGATTCAGAGAGAAGATCGATTCACGGGAACAAACAGATCAGAATCAGACATGCTTCCTTTGTGTGTGTGTGTGTGTGTGTGCAATCACAATTATCTTCTCTTTCTCATCTTTTGATGTGAAGTGCATATTGGAGATGTAGAAAGCTGATTGCTCTCGACAGCTCAAACACAAATATGAATCCCAAGAAAGCTTTTACTTTAGTCAATGTACACAAGAAAACGTAACAAATGACCTGGTTTTCTGCTTTAATTTGTCATAAAATGTGATCTGATCTGCATCTAATCCGAAGTATGGACCAACACAGCGTGCTTATCCTAATACCACACAAACTGTTGTAATATTTCATGTGTTTTTATAGAACACATCCATTAAACATTCATAGTTCTGGTGGAAGAAGTAAGTGAACTCTTGGATTTAATAACTGGTGGAACCTCCTTTGGCAGCAATAACTTACTTTTCTTGCCACTGTTTATGCTTTTTTATTATTTTTTTCCCCCCAACTTTGTTGCTTTTCTCAACAAAAACATGTGAGACCATACAGATGATATAACTGAAAATAGTTCAAGTGAAATAATTTTGTGACACAATATATGAAAACCTTGAAAGGTAATCGAGAGAATTATATATATTTTTCTAACCCTAACCCAATCAGAGCAGAGTAATCAACAGAATTAACTGCCGCTGTAGGAATTTCTGGCCTCGAACAGAAAGCATTTTTGGCAAAACCATAATACCTATCATTGATCCGACTTCACTTTGAGCGTCCTGAGTTCTTCCTGAACGTCTACATATGTTTATTTAAAGAAAAATGAAGAAATAGCTTTGTTAGAGCGATCTAAAAAAACTTTTACATCTCCCTTTTTCAGAAATCTTCCTGTGTTTTTAATATGGGAGCCAATGAGGCTGTTGGTGGTGTTGGTGGATCATCTGTGCGTCCTACGCCCAAACTATAACTCTGACAGCTTTACCAGAGGATTGTGAGGGAGAAGACTAATTTTCCTACGTTTCTATGTATAAATTATTTCTGTAGAGTGGAATTTGCGGCCTGGAGCGCAGTTTTCAAATTTATTTTTTGACAGTTTTTTCTCTCCCTCTACACTCTGGCGATGATGTCACACACTGTGACACCAACATTCCGTGCAATACACACCCATTATAATCTCAGAATTTCTCCAAAAATGATCATGGTCATTGAACAGGGATTGATAAAAAACTATATGACCTATCGAAACGTGGATTAATACACCGATACACAAGACTTGTGTCTACTGTTTAAAGTTTAAATGGAGTCTCTAGGCGAAATTACGACGGCGGAAAATTTGTGTTCCGTAGAAAAAAGTAATAGCACACCGATCCCTAATTATCTTATCAGACAAAAAATAAGAATATATCCCCTTGATCTAAGATAATTCATCTGACTTAGATTTCAGTTTTTGCAGTGCACACACACACACACACACACACAAACACACACACACACACACACACACACACACACACACACACACACACAAACACACACACACACACACACAGAAGGTGAGACAGAGAGGCAGACAGCTGTGGACGCAGCGAGGCAGCAGACAGAAAACAGAAAAGGAGGACAAACAGAGAGGAGGAGCAGACGGTGAGGAGCTGCTGAGGATGAAGAGCAGCAGTGATGAAGAGGAGGCTGCACCATCTGCTGCTGAGAGAAACATGTTATTCATCCAGACGAGACGAAGAGCAGCAGAGAGAAACGGCAACCTCCTGAACGGTAAGACAGGTCTCTGTCTGTCTGCCTGTTTGTCCTCCTGTCTGTCTGTCTGTCTGTCTCTCTCTCTGCCTGTCTGTCTGTCTGTCTGTCTGTCTGTCTCTCTCTGTCTGTCTGTCTGCATGAGGAGAATCTTCAGGCTATTAATAACTCTGCAGTAGATTCTTCATTTTCTATTCATGGCGAGTCTCTTTCTGGCTCTCTGCAGATGTTTACGTCCTTCGTTGCTCCTCTTCATCACAACAGATCAGAGCATCAGAGGAAGTCACCGAGGCGTTTAAATCATCCTTTAACCCTTTGGAGTTTTTGGCTAATTTGTTGGTTTTTGACTCTTTTTCATTCTGTATAATACACTTAAAAGATGTTTACCATGCCATGTTGATATCAGTTTTTTCAGCACAACCTCACCTATATGACATTCATTTTGACTTACTGGATCAACATTTTGAACACAAAAAAACCCACACAAAAATGACCAAAAAATTACAAAAAAACACACAAAACACACAAAACACAAAAAATACAAAAAAATTACAAAAAATGTACAGAAAAACACAGAAAAAACACAACAAATTATAAGAAAACACATATAAAAACACATAAAAACAGACAAACAATACAAAAACCTCACAAACATACAAAAACTTAAACAAACAACTAAAAAAACAGAATAAAAAATTACAAAAAACACATAAAAACACAAAAAACACACCAAAAATACAAAAAGCACACATAAAAAAAACACAACAAATGACAAGAAAACACATACATGAACAAGTCTTTAAACAATAAGATAATTAAATAACCACATAATAATAATACTAACAATTATATAAGCACATGAAGCTATGGTCAGTAGGTGAATTATACTCAAGAAGAAGAAAATACTTGGTGAGCTTCATGTTTTTTGGAGTGTACATTCATGCAACATCTGGTGGAACATTTCTCTTCTGTTTATTGATTTACTTAATTTATTCCAGTAAATATTCCTCGTCTATTCTCAGACTGATTCCCACTCGATTGTCTTTGATCTTTTCTAAATTAAATGACCTTGAAATGTGATCATCCGGTTTAAATGTCAGACTCCCACCAGAGACATTTACAGAAATATCTGATCAGTTATTAGATAAGATTTACTAATTTAATTCATGCAGACTGAACGCCCTGTCAATACTCCACCAGAACAAATATTGCTGATATTTGGCTAATAAAATAAACATTTTCCACCATCCTCTATTAACTGAACCTGCCTCATTCAACAACACGGAGATTATTTATTATATGTCTTGTAAATATGTTACAAATATGGTTTGTTCCAATTCTGTATGATTAAATCTATATGAATCATATTGAATCACATATCTGTTTTTATTTTGTTGTTTGTACAATGTTGTCATTTTTTTGTTGTGTTTTTTTTTTTGCTACAATAAAATTACTTTAATTTTCAATTTATTTATTTTATTTCAGTTTGTTATTCCACTCACTTACTCAACTTTTTGTCAAAAGCCACCAGTCAGTCAAAGGTCTGGAGAAGGTGTTTGCTATTAGCAGTTTCCATGGTTACCTTCACCGCTATGTAGAGATTATAAAGTCCATACAAAGTAAAGCATATTAAGATCATAACTCATATACAACAACTTCCTTACTTACTGCTAATAATCAATAATTCTGAGGTTATTGAGGGAAAACTTTTGCATGCTAATAAGCAACTAATTCATGTTGAATATGTGTTCCCTAATATAAAGTGGTACGATTCGTTTTATTAACAAAGTAAAAAAAAAAAGCACCAAAAGTGTGTCACAGTTTGTGACCGTAACATCTGTAACAAAGATGAACTAATGTTGGTTTTTCCACATCACAGACGTCATCATATTATCATCATATTATCATCGTATTATCAATATATTATCATGGTATTATCATGGTATTATCAATATATTATCATGGTATTATCATGGTATTATCATGGTATTATCAATATATTATCATGGTATTATCATGGTATTATCATGGTATTATCTCTGCTGTGTGTTTGTTGGACAGAGTTGAATTCTGATTGTTGCTGATAGTGTTTGTGTGTCTGTGTGAGTCACAAGTTGTTTTGTGTTCGTCCCAGAGGGTTTTCTTTCTTTCTTTCTTTCTTTCTCTCTTTCTTTCTTCCTTTCATCCTTTCATCGTGCGGACTGAGACGCTGTAGATGATCGACTCTGACATAATTACTAACAACTCTGAATTCTTCCAAGGTCACAGCTACCATCAACTGACACTCTGAGAAAACAACAACACACCTCCCTGCACACACACACACACACACACACACACACACGCACACCCTTGTCCTTCTATCATTGTGAGGACTCTGTATTCATCAAATGCATTCCCTAGACCCCTAAACTTAATCATCACAACTGAATGCCCCAACCCACAACCCTAACCACCTAACAACTTAACCCCAACCCTAACAACCTAACCCCAACCGTAACAACCTAACCCCAACCCTAACAACCTTACCCCAACCCTAACCACCTAACCCCAACCCTAACAACCTAACCCCAACCCTAACAACCTAACCCCAACCATAACAACCTTACCCCAACCCTAACAACCTAACCCCAACCCTAACCACCTAACCCCAACCCTAACAACCTAACCCCAACCCTAACAACCTTACCCCAACCCTAACAACCTTACCCCAACCCTAACCACCTAACCTCAACCCTAACAACCTAACCCCAACCCTAACAACCTTACCCCAACCCTAACAACCTTACCCCAACCCTAACAACCTTACCCCAACCCTAACAACCTAACCCCAACCCTAACAACCTAACCCCAACCCTAACAACCTTACCCCAACCCTAACAACCTTACCCCAACCCTAACAACCTTACCCCAACCCTAACAACCTAACCCCAACCCTAACAACCTAACCCCAACCCTAACCACCTAACCCCAACCCTAACAACCTAACCCCAACCCTAACCACCTAACCCCAACCCTAACAACCTAACCCCAACCCTAACAACCTAACCCCAACCCTAACAACCTAACCCCAACCCTAACAACCTAACCCCAACCATAACCACCTAACCCCAACATTAACAACCTAACCCCAACCCTAACAACCTAACCCCAACCCTAACAATTTAACCCCAACCCTAACAACCTAACCCCAACCCTAACAAGCTAACCAAATAAGAAATAGCCTGAGCCAGAGCATGTGGCAAAACGGGCCTCCTGTTTTGCCACCCCTTCTCCACTTTAAACCTTACCCCAACCCTGACCCCAACCTTGGTTTTGTGTTTTTTTTGTGTGTGTTTTTTTCTTGTGTTCAAAATGTTGATCCAGTAAGTCAAAATGAAAAAAATAATAATCAGGTCATATAGGTGAGGTTGTGCTGAAAACGAACACGTCATGGTAAATATTTTTAAGTGGTTTATATACAAGCAGAATGAAAAGGAGTTCAAAACCAACAAAATAGCCCCAAACTCCAAAGGGTTAAGAACAAATTCTGGTCCTCACTATGATTGGAGTACAAGTAAAAGTACAAGTACAAGTACACACACACACACACGCACGCACGCACGCACACACACACACACACACACACACACACAGATGAAGAGATGATGTGAAGCATACCAACCATTGTGCACTCAAGGTGATCCTGTTTAGACAGCAGTCTAATAGGGCTGGTGATAAATAAAGACACACACACACACACACTGTCATGTTGAGGCTGGCCAGGTTAGCGTATCCTAGCAACAGAGACAGACATCGACCGCTCACTCTCTTCCCGTCCAGCGAAGCCAGACTTCCTCCTGCTGTCTCTGATGCTGCAGCTTGTTTCTGCTCCGCTTCACATCTTTGATTTTCTCTTCTCCATCACTTCCACCTGACGGACACTTTCTCCTCTCACTCTTCTTCTTCTTCTTCTCTCACTCAGACTGTCACGATGAAGAGTCTGCAGCTTAACGAGAGGAGAGTTTCCACAAAGAGGTAAGGGATGAAGATTGTTTTTGTGCTGATTTTAACCCTTTGATGCACGACATATAAACACCTTCTAATGCACAACATGGGTAAAAAATGACCCTCATTCATTCCCCATGTTATTTCATGCTGGCTGTGTGTTTGAATATCTTTTTTTTAACCATGTTTGTCTTGTTTTGAAGGTTTAACTTTAAAAGAGTTGTTAGAATCACCAGATTACATTGGAAAATCACATGTTTTAACATCTGAGACTTATTAGAGCCACCAAATAATTTCCATTGTAAAAACACCAATTTAACAAAATAGGATAGTTAATATTTGTGCCTTCTTTGTCAGGTTTTAAATTGGTGACAACATATAAACACCTTCTAATGCACAACATGGGTCAGAAATGACCTTGTGCATAAGAAGAGTAGTGATAAATATGGTTTTTATTCAAAAAGTAAGAAATGAAAAAAAAAATTAGGATGTATGCTGATCAAAAACAAGTTATTTGAGGAAAACCTGCAATACTGAATGATGAAATTAATTTATTGTAAAGATATAGAAAATAAAAACTTAGGTCAGGTCACTTAAGACCATGTTGTGCATCAAAGAGTTAAGTTTAAATTGGGCGTGTCTCGTCAAAGGACATATTTCTGACTGGATTTAACACTGAGAAACAACAGATTTGATCATATTGTCTCTTCCAGGTCCAGGCAGTTGTGAGTATCTCCACAACACCGACAGAATATAATCAGATCCCGTCTGGAGGAGCAGCTACCGTCCTGTTTCTTTTCTCTGGAGAGCTGTGAGGACAGACACGGAGCAGCTGCCATGATTTATTTTGACTAATCAGTGATCCGGATTGATAGTTTTCCTTCAGAACCAGGGTCGCCCCCCTATGATGCACACTCCCGCCTCCATGGTGATGGGGATCGTCTTCGCCCCTCTGGGTCTGGTCCTGGTCTTCACTGCTGCCATCACCCCCCAGTGGAGGGAGGGTCAGGCCCGTCTCAGCATGGCGGGGCCCGGCTCCTTCTTTCTCCGGACCGGAGTAAAAGGCTCGGGGCTGAAGTCCGGGTCGATGGAGGCGCTGCTCCTCCTGCGCTCTGACGGACTCTGGGAGAGCTGCCTGCAGGTGGAGCACTCTGAGCTGAAGCAGTGCTGGCCGGTGGCCGGTCCTTATCAGAGGGACCCCCGGGTCCGCCTGGCCCAGGGTCTGGTCCTCACCTCGCTGTTCCTGTGCGGCACCGGCATCGTCCTGGCGTGCATCGGGGTCCGCTGCTGGACGGACGTCCCCCTGAGGGGCGTGGCGGCGACAGGCGGGCTGCTGGTGGTGATGGCCGGGCTGCTCAGCCTCACCGCTCTGGGGGTCTACACCCACAACCTGACCAGCCTGGGCATGGCAGACCCCAACCACGTGATCAACAACCCCAGGTTCCCCCCGCTCAGCCTGCGCCCCGCGGGGTCGCTCTACTTCGGCTGGCTGGGGTCCTGTCTGCAGGTGGTGGGGGGCGGAGCTCTGCTCTTCAGCTTCAAACGACCCAGATACCCCACCTGCCCGTCCTGCCCCAAGCTCCCGGTCTGCCCCGCCTACCCCTCATGTCCAGAGATCACCAACAAGCCGGACACGGACGTCTACGAAGTCAGCTGTTAGAACCTCATACTATAAATACTTGGAGGGATAAAGGGATAGTTTGGATCTTAAAAGACGGGTTGTAAGAGTAAATCAGCCATGATCAAGTTTAACCTGCAGTAGATGGTGGACAGCATGTCCCCAGTCTTTAATAGAGGCCTGGTCCACCTACTAGTAGGTCCACAGTGGTCCATGTTTAACCTGCAGTAGATGGAGGACAGCATGTCCCCAGTCTTTAGAAGAGGTCTGGTCCACCTACTAGTAGGTCCACAGTCTTTAATAGAGGTCTGGTCCATCTACTAGTAGGTCCACAGTGGTCCGGCTATACGCAGAGGCAAGAGGAGGCAGCGCCACCACAAATAAATGCCTTGAAAAAAGACACAAGATTTCTTACCAAATTAACTAGTAATATTGTACTAGTAGGTACCAAGTGACTACTCACTCACTCACTCACTCACTCACTCACTCAAATAAGAGTGAAAAACACCAGATTATGGGATATCCAAAAATGTTGAAAAGGTCATACTATAGTGGATTTTGTAAAAAAAACAACAACGACCAACTAGTTACTCTGGTATTTAGTAACTCTGGTATTTAGTTACTTTGGGCCCCCCACAGGACCGGCCCTGCTCCACAGGTTGACTGTGGTGCATTCACTGTCTGCTGTATTAACGTTTATTGTTATGTGCTGCCCTCTAGTGGTTAAGTAAAAGTAAAGTCACATTTTTGGACATCCCATAATCTGGAGTTTTTCTGCTATTTTTGGACAAACTATACTACCACATGTATCAACAGACTAAAATCGACCAATTTCAAGCATGTTTAGGCATTTTAAAGTTTGACCATTTGACAAAAATCAACATATTATAGTATGACTTTTTTCAGTTTTTTGGACATCACATAATCTGTTTTTTTCTGTCATTTCTGGCCACATTATGCTCTAATACATTAAACAGGACAAACAACAGAACAACCATATTTTGACATTTTTTGACATACTATAATATTACTTTTTATTTGTTTATTTTGTTGTTGTTGTTGTTGTTTTAAAACATTTTTGGACTATACTATGACCACGATCAGCTACGATTTAAAGCGTTTTTTTAAGGCATTTTTGGACATTATGACCATTTTTTAAACCTTTTTTTATCATATTATAGTATGGAGAGTTTTTTGAGAGCTTTTTAATCAAAATCATCGTCATTTTCCCTAAAAATAATGATGTAGTTATAGTTAAAGTCATTCTTGTATCCTGTATCGTGACATTTGTAAGGTATTTATTCCAAACAGCCACATATTTGGTGCCAAAATCTAACCAATGTGAAAGTGAAATCAACAAAACAACAACTGCACCTACCAGTAGGTGGAGCAGGCCACTTATAAACCAGCTGTATGAGGCTATTAAAGGCTCCTACAGCTGGTTTACTGGTGGCCTGCTCCACCTACCAGTAGGTGGAGCAGGCCACCAGTAACCATGAACCAGGTGTTTGAGGCTAAAAAGGCTCATTCTCCTGGTTTACTAAACCATGAACCAGGTGTTTGAGGCTAATAAAGGCTCATTCTCCTGGTTTACTAAACCATGAACCAGGTGTTTGAGGCTAATAAAGGCTCATTCTCCTGGTTTACTAAACCATGAACCAGGTGTATTAAAGGCTCATAACGTGAATCTGAAGGTCTGATAACATCAGAAATGGTTGTTTTACTGCTGCTGCCTCCATCCATAACATTTGATAACTATTAGTTCTGCTGCTCCTCCAGACTGAAAAACACCAGCTGCATCTACTGCAGATATTACACTGATTAATGGATAAATAGCTCGTACAACTCCTCTTTAAAGAAACCTGAACCATCCCTCTAAAGTCTCCTCCAACTCATCAGCTGATCAATCTGCCAACCACAGAACCAAGTCAGATGATAAGTGACTGTTTAAACCTGACTGGTGGACTGTTTGGTGGTGGAACATGATGGATGGAACCACCTGAAACATGTTGGCCTGTAAAATACAAAGTGATGGTTCATACATTACAGTGATTGTTCATTCTGGTTGAAAGAGCTCAAGTTCCTGCTGCCTTTACTGCTCCATGTAGTCACATGACTCTCTGTGCTGCCTTTCACATCGAAGCCTTCGACCGTCAGCAACAAGCGCCACATTCTTTGTGTCCGAACAAAACTGTGAAATGTAAAATATTTGTGATAAATCATGAGTTGCTTCGGTGATGTTACAGTAAAAACCACTGCACATTTAAACTTCATCTGTGGTTTATTACCAGACGGCCATGCTTCCATTAGCATTCTTTTAATGCAAATATCTCAAAGTCACAGTTCATTATTTCATTTTCACAATAAAACAAAGGCTTTTCTCTCTCATTAGGCTGTTTATAATGCTCAGCAGAGCCATGCCAGCATGTATAGATGTCATCTTACAAACTGTTAAGTTGCTTTTTTGTGATAAATGATCTTGTTATCCTGAGAAATCAACCTCTTCTTTTCCTGAGAATCAACATGAATTATCCTGTTAGTGAGAACACGAGCTTCATGATCTTTAGACTAGAGCCGCAACAATGAATCGATTAATGGAACAATAATCGATTACTAAATTAATCATCAACGTTTTGATAATCCAATAATTGGTTTGAGCAGTTTTTTAAAGACAATAAGTCCAAATTCTCTGATTTCAGCTTCTTCAATGTGAATATTTCTGGTTTCTTTGTTCCTTTATGACAATAAACTGAATATCTCTTTGGTTTGTGGACAAAACAAGAGATTTGAGGACGTCATCTTGTGGTTTGGAAACACTCTTTTTATACATTTTATTCACCAAACAACTAATCCATTAATCCTTTAAATGATCAACAGATTAATCCATAATGATAATAATCGTTAGTTGCAGCTCTAATTGAGATAACTAAATAATTAACTCATGTTCTTGACAAAAGATAATTGGAGGCACGGCCGTTCTCCTGAAAGTTTTACTTTAAAATCCTGTTTTCTTTCTGAAATATGTTTCTTTGAAGTGGAGAGAACAATCATGAATCATTTTCTCTGTAAGTATTTCAAATCAGCTTTGAATATTTTCTCATTCGAGTCACTGCGAGCAACAAAAAAGACCAATTTGAGAAGTCAGATTAGTGTAAATGCATTCTGAATGATCTGCCTCAGCCTGGCAGGATAAATCTCTAAGATGTTTCACTGAGGAGGAGGAGGATGATGAAGAACAGGCTGTTGTTTGTTCTTTGTAAATGATTCATTGCTGTCAACTTGTTCCTGTGTGTTCAGACTGCACTGAATAAAACATTTCAACAACATGTTGCTGTGTCCTGACACTGAGATACAAACAGAACAGACTAATATAGAATAAAACAGAATAAAAGCTCTTTAACCTTTTGATGCTCAACATATAAACACCTTCTAATGCACAACATGGGTCAAAAATGGATGCAACCCTCTTATATGTTATCTCTGTCACCTTTGGTCACATTTGCAACATTTAAAATTCTTTATTGAGCATGATAGTGTTTTGAAAGTAAAAGAAAAAGATTCAAAATCACATTTTATGTTGGACTAAAGGACTAAAAAAGATACAAAATGACTAAAAAAATACCCAAAATGACCAAAAAAAGACACAAAATAACTAAAAAAAGACACAAAATATCTAAAATTGTTACGCTAAACACACAAGACACAAATAAAATACTGGCTGTGTGTTTGAATATCTTTTATTTTTATTACAACAGATCATTATATAAGTTTACACACATGGGTCTAAAATGACCTTGTGCATTAGAAGCATATTGATACAAAAAGTGATTCACTAAATGAACAATGTGAGTATATGTGTAACTATGTTTGTCTTATTTTGAAGGTTTAACTTTAAAAGAGTTGTTAGAACCACCAGGTTACATTGGAAAATCACATATTTTAACATTTGAGACTTATTAGAGCCACCAAATAATAATTTACATTGGAAAAACAACAATTTATCAAAACAGGATGGTTAATATTTGTGTTTTCTTTATCAGGTTTTAAATTGGTGACAACATATAAACACCTTCTGTTTTTATTCAAAAAGTAAGAAATGAAAACAAAAAATTAGGATGTATGATGATCAAAAACAAGATATTTGAGGAAAACCTGGAATACTGAATGATGAAATTAATTTTTTGTGAAGATATAGAATATAAAACTCAGTGGGGTGACTTTAGACCATGTTGTGTATTAAAGGGTTAAAGACTCTGACGTCATTAATGATAAAAAGCCTCGTTATGTGAACAGATCACGACCCGATGAGCCGTTGAAACATTTCAGTTCTCACCTTGACTCGTCATCACTGTTATTCTCCTGATTGAAAGAACTGGAGTTCAATAAGATCAATATATTATTATTAAATGGTAGAAAGGTGAGTCACTGTCGTGGTTCAGGACACAAAGAATAGAAACACCAGCAGAGAGGAGATTAAAATGAGTTAGAAAATGGATTCATGCAGAGATTAAAATGAATTTTGCCAGTTCACACTTCAGAAGAACAAGTATGGCTTTAAAATTCAGTTTTATTTTGTGAATAATTTCTGTCAGTCTCTTCAACCTGCAGCAATAAAACACTGTGTGCTGTAACACTAGACAGCATTCAGACAACTTCACTTTCTCTTATATTACTCACTTAATGAAATAGTTTTTTCATTCTACATTTACACCCCATAATGACTTTGTGTTTTTGTATTTTTTTATTTCAACAACATTTTCCAGTTATATTTAATGACAGGAAATGACAGGAAGATCAGGCAGAAACAGACAAGAGAATGCTGGAAGGCTTGGTGAAACACAAGACCATCTGGCAGAGAACCAGTGGAAGTGGACCAGTATAAATACAGAGAACCAGTGGAAGTGGACCAGTATAAATACAGAGAACCAGTGGAAGTGGACCAGTATAAATACTGAGGAACTAATGAGGGAACGGCCTGCAGGTGAGGAGACGAGCAGGGAACCAGGTGAAGGGAATGAACTGATGAACTGATCTGAGATGAGAGGGGAGTGAGGCCTCGGTCAGACTAACAGCCAGTCTGATTTTCAGCCCATCCAGACTGGAACTGGATCGCTCTTTTGAAGTCTGAAACGTCACAAATCACATGAAATCAGATTTTTGCAGACCAGATTGAAACCACCTTCTGGAGGTAGTTTCAGGTCTCATTTGGACAGATGATCTCAGTCTGAACCTCCAGACACTCAGATGGTTCTGACGGTCCGTGACGTCACTCTACGGAGACGAGGTGTCCTCCGCCCGACTCCTGCAGCCCGACGGGGGCGCCATCCGCCCGGTTTCTCCCCTGGTGATCTGAGATGTTCTGCACCTCTACTGGACAGTGATAAGGCCGATATACTGAGGTGACCTGCCTCCATCATGTTTGTTGTTGTTGTTGTTCTTGTCGCCGTCGCAATTATATGACGTCAGACGCAACAGGCTTCTGTTTTTTTACAGCTGCTAATGCTCCCTATACACCAAAAGATTTGGAAAGATTTGGAAAAGACTTGTGTAAAACTCTGGTGTTCCACCTGCTCACATCTAAAGACACATCTAAAGACACAACAACAACAACCACAACAACAACAACAAGAGGAGAAGACAAAGCCACTAAATGCCCCTCACAAAGCTGGAAAAAGGGTTTCTGTTTTTATCACATGAAAGTTGACTATTTTACAGTAAAAATAGATATAAGAAAGAATAAAGGAAAGGAACATTTAGAAATGAATTCATCACATACATTCATGTCCTATTTAATTATAATAATTATATATATCAGCTCTATCAACTTTCATTTAGTTAATCGTACATTAATCATGGGTTATTTATGACTTATTTTGTTTGATATGATCCAACCCAAGACTAGTAAAAGACTGATATGAAACAGATTACGACCTTAAACTGAATGATGGAGATGATCCAGTAAAACTCTAGATTTATAAGGACTTCCAGCTTCTAGTCTGGGACTGACTGGGACATCTGTTGGTGGAAGACCAGCATTATACTCCAGGTTCCCAGTTCTAACATGACTTCTAGTGTTGACCTTCTATCTCCCCCTGAACATCTCCTGAATGGAACCACTACAGGAACTTCACAACACATCCAGTGATCATAACGCTCCCTTTTTATTAAGCCAATCAATATTACAGTGAACAGACATCAGAGAACTGGAGGATTCTCACTAAGGAGCCATAAAGATCTGATTTATGATCAGTGTTCTCCACAGGGCCAGAAGGTTATGAAATCAATAATCAACATGTTTCTGAAGCAAATTCTCTGTGCAAAATATTTAAAATGTATACCTTTTTATTAAGGTAATTTTAATAAACAAATACATACAGTATTTATAGTAAAATCACATTACAAGAGGCATGACTTATTATATTACAAACTCTAAGAAAAGTTTCTCTCATTAGAAGAACGAAGCCCATAAATACAAACTGAACTCAGACTTGGCTTGAAATTGTTCTTTTCTCTGTCGTAAACGCGTCATATTTGTTTGTTGTGAGGAACTCGAGGTGTTAATCTGACGTACTTGATTAAAGTGCAGATCAAATGTGAATTTGGACGAAGCTGAAAGTCTTCAGAGGACGTGATGATCTGTTAGATCTGTTCTCCTGGTTCTAGTAGACAGAGTTAGATCTGTTCTCCTGGTTCTAGTAAACAGAGTTAGATCTGTTCTCCTGGTTCTAGTGAACAGAGTTAGATCTGTTCTCCTGGTTCTACTAAACAGAGTTAGATCTGTTCTCCTGGTTCTAGTAAACAGAGTTAGATCTGTTCTCCTGGTTCTAGTAAACAGAGTTAGATCTGTTCTCCTGGTTCTAGTAGACAGAGTTTGATCTGTTCTCCTGGTTCTAGTAGACAGAGTTAGATCTGTTCTCCCGGTTCTAGTAGACAGAGTTTGATCTGTTCTCCTGGTTCTAGTAGACAGTTAGATGTAGAAGTAGTTCTCAGACGCCTCTCCACTCTCCACCATCTCACTCAGCTGTTCGTTTATTGAATCCTGCAGCGATCCCAGAGAGAGTTCTAGCATTGGACTGGAGCCTGGAGAACCCTGAGGAGAACCCTGAGGAGAACCCTGAGGAGAACCCTGTGGAGAACCCTGAGGGATCTCCAGGAGAACATCAGACGGCTCAGCGTCCACTAGCTGCTCCCCGTCGCTGAGGCTCAGTCTGTAGGCTCCCTCAGCCTCCGAGACGGTTGTTTCCTTGGCAACCGTTTCCAAGGCGACCTCCTGGGTGGGCGTGTCCTTCTCTGCCGTGTCGCCCGGCGCCGCGGAGGCCTTGAGGGACGCCAGCCTGTCGATCTCCTGCACCAGCTCCTCGTTCTGCTCCTTCCACTGGCGGTACTTTACAGCTGACACCTCCGACTCCTCCAGCAGCTTGTTGATCTGCAGCAGCTCCACCTCTTTGGCCTGAAGACAGAAAAGAGTTTACTGACCAGCAGAGAGACTCAAACATTAAAAAATAATCCTGATTCTCACCGTCTGAGAACAACAAACATTACTTGTTATTGTTTACAGTTTTTCTCAATTGCTAAAACACATTTTACGAATCCTCCTCTTGTCCTTTTCTCAGAATTGTAAACACAAAACTCCTTTCTCACACAACATTCACAAAACCTCTGATTCTTTTAGCAAAACTATCCCATCCCGGGGCCGGCGCTACGTATAGGAAACATAGGGGGTCGCCTAGAGCGCCATCTGCTGGAGGGGCGCCGCCAGTCAAAAAAAAAAGAAAAACATAATAATTTTCGATGCCCATTCTCGCCCTCGCTTCGTGTTCTGTCTTGAAAATAATAAATAATACAAAAATAAAGAAACAGATAAACAATGACATTTTCTCACTTGTGGTGCTGAGTCACGTGATGTGTGGTCATTGCCTTGCCCCCCTTTAGACGGTCAGATCCCCCCCCCCCCCTTTGGACGGTCAGATTGGCCCCCCTTTAGACGGTCAGATCAGCCCCCCCTTCAGAAGGTAAGATCGGCCCCCCCTTCAGAAGGTCAGATCGGCCCCACTTTAGACGGTCAGATCGGCCCCCCTTTAGACGGTCAAACCCCCCCCTTAGACGGTCAGGTTGGCCCCCTTTAGACAGTCAGATCGGCCCTCCTTTAGACGGTCAGATCGGCCCCCTTTTAGACGGTCAGATCCCCCCCCTTTAGACGGTGAGATCGGCCCTCCTTTAGACGGTCAGATTGGCCCCCCTTTAGATGGTCAGATCGGCCCCCTTTTAGACGGTCAGATCCCCCCCCTTTAGACGGTGAGATCGGCCCTCCTTTAGACGGTCAGATCCGCCCCCTTTTAGACGGTCAGATCTGCCCCCTTTTAGACGGTCAGATCCCCCCCCTTTAGACGGTCAGATCGGCCCCCTTTAGACGGTCAGATTGGCCCCCTTTAGACGGTTAGATCGGCCCCCCTTTAGACGGTCAGATCGGCCCCCTTTAGACGGTCAGATCGGCCCCCTTTCGACGGTCAGATCGGCCCCCCTTTAGATGGTCAGATCGGCCCCCTTTAGACGGTCAGATCGGCCCTCCTTTAGACGGTCAGATCGGCCCCCCTTTAGACGGTCAGATCGGCCCCCTTTCGACGGTCAGATCGGCCCCCCTTTAGATGGTCAGATCGGCCCCCTTTCGACGGTCAGATCGCCCCCCTTTAGATGGTCAGATCGGCCCCCTTTTAGACGGTCAGATCGCCCCCCTTTAGATGGTCAGATCGGCCCCCTTTCGACGGTCAGATCGCCCCCCTTTAGACGGTCAGATCGGCCCCCTTTCGACGGTCAGATCGGCCCCCTTTAGACGGTCGGATCGCCCCCCTTTAGACGGTGAGATCGGCCCTCCTTTAGACGGTCAGATCGGCCCCCTTTAGACGGTCAGATCGGCCCCCCTTTAGACGGTCAGATCGCCCCCCTTTAGACGGTGAGATCGGCCCTCCTTTAGACGGTCAGATCGGCCCCCTTTAGACGGTCAGATCGGCCCTCCTTTAGACGGTCAGATCGGCCCCCTTTAGACGGTCAGATCGGCCCCCTTTAGACGGTCAGATCGGCCCCCCTTTAGATGGTCAGATCGGCCCCCTTTAGACGGTCAGATCGGCCCCCCTTTAGACAGTCAGATCGGCCCCCTTTCGACGGTCAGATCGCCCCCCTTTAGATGGTCAGATCGGCCCCCTTTTAGACGGTCAGATCGGCCCCCTTTAGACGGTCAGATCGCCCCCCTTTAGACGGTGAGATCGGCCCTCCTTTAGACGGTCAGATCGGCCCCCTTTAGACGGTCAGATCGGCCCCCTTTAGACGGTCAGATCGGCCCCCCTTTAGATGGTCAGATCGGCCCCCTTTAGACGGTCAGATCGGCCCCCCTTTAGACAGTCAGATCGGCCCCCTTTCGACGGTCAGATCGGCCCCCTTTAGACGGTCAGATCGGCCCCCCTTTAGACAGTCAGATCGGCCCCCTTTAGACGGTCAGATCGGCCCCCCTTTAGATGGTCAGATCCCCCCCCCCTTTAGACGGTCAGATCGGCCCCCCTTTAGACAGTCAGATCGGCCCCCTTTAGACGGTCAGATCGGCCCCCCTTTAGATGGTCAGATCCCCCCCCCCTTTAGACAGTCAGATCGGCCCCCTTTCGACGGTCAGATCGGCCCCCCTTTAGATGGTCAGATCGGCCCCCTTTAGATGGTCAGATCGGCCCCCTTTAGACGGTCAGATCGGCCCCCTTTCGACGGTCAGACCGCCCCCCTTTAGACGAACCTGAACGTCTCACCTTCAGCCTGTTTTAAATGAACCTGAACGCCTCACCTTCAGCGTGTTGTAAGTGAACCTGAACGCCTCACCTTCAGCGTGTTTTAAGTGAACCTGAACGCCTCACCTTCAGCGTGCTCTGCAGCGCGCGCAGCGTGTGAGCCTTCTCGTTGATGACGGGGTTCTTGTTGCGGCGGATGAAGGATTTCCTGAAGTGGTCGTGAGTGAACGGCTGCTCTTTCCCGATCAGAGAAACTCCTCCTTCCTTTATGTTGTTCAACATCATCCCCATCTCATCCACCGCTCCTCCTGGAGGCACAGAGGAGGAGGAGGGGTTAGGATGGAGGGAGAGTTAGAAAGAAGAGATCAGGATGGAGGGAGAGTTAGAAAGAAGAAGAGATCAGGATGGAGGGAGAGAAATGACAAAGACCCCCCCCATCAAATACATAGTAAGATACAAAATAATTAATCAATGATCGGTTATTGCTCGTTAAGTATTTGGTCGATCACATAGAATTTGATCAATCTGTGTTTTTAACAGTTTTATCTCTGACTGTATCAGCATCACTGAGCGTTCAGTTCATTGAACTCATTGACGTTTTCTTTACAGTTTAATCTCACTGAGTTAGTTTTACCATCGACAGGATTTTTGTCTTTTCAAAATAAAAGTTATCAAAACATGCTTTTGCATCGTACTGTATATCTTTTATTTTGCCCATGTATACGTGCAGCGATTAGTCGATTAATTGAATCAAACTTGAGTTTTGCAGGTTTCTAATACAAAAACACCGTTTGGTAGAAATAATAGTTCCTGCATTAAAATCACAACAAGATCCATGAATGATCTTCTGACCAGAGTTCCATCTGGTTCCATTATATATTATATATTATATTATATATATTCCAGATAAATCAGACATCTCTTCAGACTTTCTCAGCATCTGGATGAATAAAATCACTAAATGTCCCTTTAAATACAAACAGAGCAGTTTGAACATCATTTGGTGAAGAACATCCACAGGATGGATGAGTTCTCCTCTCTTAGATGATGAGAACATTGATCAGGAGGACCCAGTGTTGCAGATTAAAGAGGTTTATCACTGAGAGAGAACCATGAATCAGAAGTTACCTGATCCTTTGCTGCCCCCTGTTGGTCCTGGACTCAGTAGGGGCACCTTGGACTTCCCTCTGGGCCGAGGCAGGGTGTGGGACTGGACCTTCTGATGGGACAAAAACATCACAGATCTATAGACTGTTGGTGGATTCATTCATCCATCCTACAACACAACTCTCTGATAAACCAGGAATTATTATCATATTCATGGAGTTCAATTATCTCCATCACTCAATCATTCTAAGGTCAGACTGTTAAATCAAGACTCACAATAGTTTAGTTTCCAGTCTAGTTTTCATTAGATTTATCTCTTATACTCATACACTCAAATACTATTATTTAAATCGAAATTATGAGATAAAAAGTCAAAATTATGAGATAAAAAGCTGAAATATGAGATAAAAAGTCATAATTATGAGATAAAAAGTCAAAATTATGAGATAAAAAGTCAAAATTATGAGATAAAAAGTCATAATTATGAGATAAAAAGTAAAAAAAAGAGATATAAAGTCATAATTTCTCTTCCAGCCTAGTTTTCATTGGATCATTATCACTTATTGTTTCGACATACAATTATTACTAGAAATACAATTATTATCAGAACTTGTATTGTTTTCTTTTGTTGTTATTCGTTGTTGCTTTCTCTCATTGTTGTTGTTGATTTATTTTTGAATGTTTGCATATTTCTTGGGGAAGAGCTTTTATATATATATATATATATATATATATATATATATATATACATATATATATATATACATATATATATATATATATATATATATATATATATATAAACTCTCCATCACATACTATTCTTGTTTCATTTCTGTTTTTTGTAATTGTCCTTTCTTATGGTGCAAATAACTAAATACTAAATACAGAAGCAGGTATAAATTGTATATATATTGTTATTATTGTATATATATATGTATATATATATATTATAAATATAAATGGCGGCGTACCTTGTTCCTCCTGCGTGGTGACGGAGATCTCTCGCTCTCTGATTCCGTCTCACTGTAACATTCTGATCACAAACAAACACGTATTAAATCAAAGATATTGACATGTTTCTGTGTTTTTCAGAGCGTTTCCTCTGCAGCTGACTGAATAAAACCATTCAGTAAACTGCAGGTAACCATAGCAACAGTAACTATGCTTCACCCTCGTTAACTCTGCCTGGTGAAACTATCACAATCAGGAATTAATGAATCTGATTCATTATTTCTCTTGTTATATTGTATGAGTGAAGTGTCCTGATAATTATAACACAATGGATTTAAAATGAGATTATTGTGTTCCACTAGGACAGCTGTTCTCAACCTTGGGGTCGCGAGATGATTTCTGGGGGTCGCCAAATCATTTTGGAAGTCAGCTGTGTCTCCACATGTGTTCATGTGTTAATGTGTTTTAGTCTTTTTGGTCACTTAATGTCTTTTTTTTGGTCATTTTGTGTCATTTTTGTGTCTTTTTTTGATCATTTTGTGTCTTTTTTAGTCATTTTGTGTCTTTTTTTGATCATTTTGTGGTCAATTTGTGTCTTTTTTAGTCATTTTGTGTCTTTTTTTTATCATTTTGTGGTCAATTTGTATCTTTTTTTTTGTCATTTTGTTTCCTTTTTTTTGGTAATTTTGTGTCTTTTTTTTTGTAATTTTGTGTCTTTTTTGGTAATTTTGTGTCTTTTTTGGTCATTTTGTGTCTTTTTTGATCATTTTTGTTTCCAGCAGTTAACACGTTTTACATTCAGAAGTTGTTATTGGTTATGCATGTTCAGGAGACAAAGATAATGTTTTCACCTTCTTCATTGTCTGGGCCGGCCTGGAACTTCTTGTGCTTCTGTATGGCTGTGATCAGACAGTTGATCCATCTGGACGGAAAGAAAAATACCAGATATTAATGCAGGAAAAGCAAATACAATGTCACTCTCACTGTGAAAAGGTGTTCATCTAAAAACCAGATAAACAGTAAATCTGTTAAATAATTTACCTTGACAAGATTTATTAAATTAAGATTATTAAATCTAGAAATAAGCATGTTGAACACTTAAAATAATAATATAATATAAAACAAGATAAATGATCTAACACTTCTAAATCTAAAGTTTTTTTTTATCTTGGTAAGAACCAAATAATCATCAGGTCACTCTGCTCGGGCCAGTTCATCACTGCTGGCAGCTTTACTTTATCTCTTTTCTACATTTTTTGTGTTTTTTTGGTATGTAAAAAGACACAAAAAGACACAAAAAGATTTAAAATGACCAAAAAAGACATAAAAAGACAAAAAAAAACACCAAAAAAAGACAAAGTTTTTTTTTAAATCTGCTGGCAGCTTTAATTTATCTGGTTTTAAGAGTTAATTTATTGTTTTAAGTGTTCAACATGCTTATTTCTAGATTTAATAATCTTAATTTAATAAATCTTGTCAAGGTAAATTATCTGTCCATGCAGCAAGATCATTTCCCTCAGATTTACTGTTTTATCTGATTTTAGACCTTTAGATTTACTGTTTGATCTGGTTTTAGTCCTTTAGATTTACTGTTTGATCTGGTTTTAGACCTTTAGATTTACTGTTTGATCTGGTTTTAGACCTTTAGATTTACTGTTTGATCTGGTTTTAGACCTTTAGATTTACTGTTTGATCTGGTTTTAGACCTTTAGATTTACTGTTTGATCTGGTTTTAGACCTTTAGATTTACTGTTTGATCTGGTTTTAGACCTTTAGATTTACTGTTTGATCTGGTTTTAGACCTTTAGATTTACTGTTTGATCTGGTTTTAGACCTTTAGATTTACTGTTTGATCTGGTTTTTAGACCTTTAGATTTACTGTTTGATCTGGTTTCAGACCTTTAGATTTACTGTTTGATCTGGTTTTTAGAACCTTTTTTGCAGCTCAACCAGTGATAATAGCTTCAAACAGCCTCCAGCAGGGGGCAGAACAGACCAGACCTGTTAGAATCTCATTAACACCTCCAACATTTCTGAAAAACAATCTGAATGAATGAAGCTAAAGATAAAAAGCAGCCAGTCTCCCACTATAAAGATTCCTCTTGATAAAAGTGATTTATGTAATAAACTGGAGGCTGATAGAATGGTTTAAGTGCCTTTAGTTGATGTGAATAAAGAGAATAAAGACAGCAGCAGTAACTCAAGGCCAGTCTGTCCTCGTCCACTCACTTGCTCATGTCGGTGACGTTGTCGGCTGCAAAGAAGAAGTTCTGAAACCTCTGATGGCACATCTGGAACACGCTGCAGGAGAAAACATCAGCTTCATCATCACACAGAAAATAAAACACAGAAACTAGATCCACTACAGCAGCTGGCTGATTCTCATCAACACGGCTCAGCTCAGAGCAACAATCATAGAGCATCAATACAGAGTTTATTCCATAAACAATCTAAAGTCACTGTTTAATATGAATTTATTATCTATTTAAAACATTTTAAGGTATTTTCTGACATTTTCAGAGACACTGTGAGCAACAAAATTTATTATGCAACACATTTTTAAATAAACATACAACGAAAGGTTTTTGTTTTTTTTTCTTTGGCAAGCAGCTTAAATATGCTCAAGGGTAGCTGGTATTACATATTATATATATTTATAATATTTATATTTAATTCAAACGATTCTATCATTACTGTAACATTTAACCATTTTTTCTCATCAATTTTCATTCAGATTTTGTTCTTTATACATTGTTAAAAAACCATTATGTTTGATTATATTCTGTTAAATTATACATTTTTAAACAAATGTGTATTTATTTTTTATAAAGTTTATTAAATATTTATTGTATATAAGTGTGGGGAAACCATAAAAATTTTTTCTGGACACATTACAGTAATGAATCAAACGTGTTTAAAAATATAGAAAATATTATTTTAGCAGAAAACAATGAATTGTGCCTCATTATGGCGATATTGTTCATTCATATAAAAGTGAAATATATTTAGTTTAATAAAGTTTGTTCTTATAATCTTCAGACAGAACTTTCTCCTGTTAACTCTTGATTAAACGTTGTGACTGCAGCTTGTTACATAAAACACAAACACATCTTCACTGTGTGCGAGGACAATAAAGTTTCTGTTTGAACTCCCCGTGGCGTCTAAAGATTAAAATATTTACTGATTACAGCACCAAAACATCAGATCATCACATATTCCTGATAAAATGTGAACAATCCTGTTAACCCTTTGATGTCCAACATATAAACACCTTCTAATACAACATGGGTCTAAAATTAGAAGAGTAGTGATAAAAAAAGGGGTTTTATTCAAAAAGTAAGAAATGAAAAGAAAAAATTAGGATGTATGATGATCAAAAACAAGTTATTTGAGGAAAACCTGGAATACTGAATGATGAAATTAATTTATTGCAAAGATAAAAATGTTAGTGGGGTCACTTCAGACCATGTTGTGTATTAAAGGGTTAATATGATCAATAACTGAGTCAATACTCACTATTTCCTCTTGTGCTCTCCAGCGCTCTCTATGCTGAAGCTGGAGATATTAACGAAGCCCTCGGCCTTCTCATCCTGCACAAAACACACAAAACACACAAAACACACAATTCAACAACGTTTCATGACACTGACTAAAGAAAAAAAGAGTAAAAATCAGTATTTAAAGGAACACTCCACCGTTTTTTCATATTAAAACATGTTATTCGGTCAAGTAAGACGAGTTGATACAGACCTCTTGCGTCTCAATGCGTGCACTCAATCGCCCTGGCGCGCGGCGCCACTTGGCTAGCACTTAGCTTAGCCCAGTTCATTCATTAGGATCCAAACAGATGGACAGTTAGAAGCCACCAAACTCCTCCACGTTTTCCCTATTTAAATACAGCTACACGAGTAGTTAAACCACCAAGTATGGCGACACAAAATAAAACGTGGCGCTTTTCGAAGCGGATAAAAAGGAGAACTATAATGTATGGCGGAAAAGCACTTGGGAGCACTTCGACTCGGCGCAGTAATATCATCACTTCCGCTCCCTCTCACTTCCGTCAGGAGTGATGATATTACTTTTTAGTTTGGTCGCTTCTAACTGTCCATCTGTTTGGATCCTAATGAATGAACTGGGCTAAGCTAAGTGCTAGCCAAGCCACGCATTGAGACGCAAGAGGTCTGTATCAACTCGTCTTACTTACCCGAATAACATGTTTTAATATGAAAAAACGGTGGAGTGTTCCTTTAATAGTCTCTATTATTGACTGAACCAGAAGAAGAAACCTGAGGCTCTTCAGGCCGTCTCTGACAACATTATACAGAATAAAACAGGTATTTCTTCACATTTTAATGTTCATTTATCAAAACAATCTGTATTCTCCAGCTGTAATAATGTGTCACTTACTGTATATGAAATTAAAAAATGTTTAAACATTTTAGTCGACTAAAATGCTGACCAAAGTCTACGACCCGGCACCTTAAACTCTTAAACACTAAATATTCAACTTCAAATCTAGTTTGAGTTGCTGCAATTTGATAAAATCATATTAATAAATGCTCATAAAGACAATTAGTGATGCTAGTAGGCTCATTTAGAGTAGAGAGATGTATTATTATTCCTACCTGCTGGCTGGTGTACCAGTAGAGAGGTGTATTGTTATTCCTACCTGCTGGCTGGTGTACCAGTAGAGAGGTGTATTATTATTCGTACCTGCTGGCTGGTGTACCAGTAGAGAGGTGTATTATTATTCCTACCTGCTGGCTGGTGTACCAGTAGAGAGGTGTATTATTATTCCTACCTGCTGGCTGGTGTACCAGTAGAGAGGTGTATTATTATTCCTACCTGCTGGCTGGTGTACCAGTAGAGAGGTGTATTATTATTCGTACCTGCTGGCTGGTGTACCAGTAGAGAGGTGTATTATTATTCCTACCTGCTGGCTGGTGTACCAGTAGAGAGATGTATTATTATTCCTACCTGCTGGCTGGTGTACCAGTAGAGAGGTGTATTATTATTCCTACCTGCTGGCTGGTGTACCAGTAGAGAGGTGTATTGTTATTCGTACCTGCTGGCTGGTGTACCAGTAGAGAGGTGTATTGTTATTCCTACCTGCTGGCTGGTGTACCAGTAGAGAGGTGTATTGTTATTCCTACCTGCTGGCTGGTGTACCAGTAGAGGGACGGCCCCTTGAGGACGAACCAGAAGCGTTGCCACTTCTGGGCGATGAAGACGCTGCTCTCCTTCCTCTTCTTCCACAGCCAGCCGTCACAGTCGGGCCGGCCCAGCTCCCGGCAGGAAACACGCCGCCGACTCATCGCCGTCGTCATTCCTGGAGGAGAAGAAGAGAAAAGAGCAGGAAATCAGCAAAGAGTTCCTAGAAACATGGAGCATGTTCCTCTAAAACAAGAGCTCTTTGTTTTAATCCTGAATGTGCTTGAGGCCAAACCTCCTCCTGGACCTGGTCTGAACCTTGTTTTAGTTTGTGTGGTTACAGCAGGAACTTTACCTTTAGTAGAACTCTTCTTTGGTTCCTTGTTCCCCTGAAAGACAGACAGAGAGTTTAATCTGAAGGCTCCAACATGTTTCTACTGATGAATGTTATATTAGCTCCTTGTCTCACCGTGTGTCCGACCATCTCAGGACAGGAAGTGATGCTGGCCGTCTCCTGGTTGTCTCCCCGAGGAGAAGGACTCCTGAAGGACCTGAAGGGAGACGGACTCCTGGTGGACCTGAAGGGAGACGGACTCCTGGGGGAAGGAGATCGGTCCCGTCTGAGTCTCGGGGAGAGTCTGGAACCGTCCAAACTCTGGAACTCCCCTGAGAAAAAACATTATTTTCATTGTTTTTATTTCAGTTCATGAAAATGTTTTTTTTCAATTCTAGTTTTTGTGATTTCGTTAGTTTTCGTGATATGGAATAAAATCTAGACTGGTTCTAGAAAGGTGTTACAACCACGGATTGATTTCATATTGATTGATTTCATATCGGATCAATCAATCAGAGCTTTTTCACCTTTACCCAAAGGATTTATATATATATATCTATATATATATATATAGATATATATATATATGTGTGTGTGTGTCCTACCTGAGGCTGATGCTGGTGACAGCTGGTTCTGGTATGAGTTGAGGGTTAGAGTCCCGTCAGGTTCTTTGTCTGAAGTTAACTCTGACTCCTCCTGGCCCAAAGGCTGCTGGGTCCCCTCGGGCCCCTGGACCGCCCTCCTGGTTCAAACACACACAGGAACACATCACAAACTAGTCTCTGACGGTGCGTTCAGGGCCTTCTGACGGTGCGTTCAGGGGCCTCTGACAGTGCTTCTGACGGTACGATCAGGGCCTTCAGATGGTGCATTCAGGGGCCTCTGATGTTGCTTCTGACGGTGCGTTCAGGGCCTTCTGAGAGGCTCTCATGTCTGAGATTTGAGACTGAGCTGAGGTGAAACTATAAATAACTGTGTTTCCTTCTAAAGAGGTAAAATGTGACCGTATAGTGAAGCCAGTAGTTTTAAGTTCCTTCTTGTTTTTCTTTGCTCAGACCGGCTGATGACAGGATGATTTACAACCTTAATGTCCGTCACGCCTCCTCCATCCATTAGTGTGAGTCCGCCTGCTCTCCATCAGCTCTCACCTCCTCCTCCTGCTCCTCCATCACTCTTTCTCCTCCCTCCTACATCCCTCTCTCCTTGTTTCTGTCTTTCTTAATCTCTCCAGAACTCCCTCATCTATTCATCTTCCTGCTCATCTCTTCTTTCCACTCAGCTGTGGGTTGAGACCGTCCGCTGAGGAATTTATGGCATCTGCAGTGTGACCTGATTGGAAACCTGCTGGAGGATTAACGAGGTCAGAGGCTCCGAGGGAGCTCCAGCTCTGAGTAACTCCAGTAACTCTATGGTGGGTTAGTCAACCAGACTGGTGTCCAACTGGCTCTGAGACGGAGATTACTCCTCTCCTACACAAACCAGCTGTTATCTCTTTCTAGCCTCAGCTTGTCTTGTTTTTGGATTCTTCTTAAGAGTGATTTTAATTTGTAATTTATTAGTTTAGTGCAGTTCTTAGTTTCATAGTTTTTTGTGTTTTTCCTCCTTTTGGAGTGATTTTGTGTTCTTTATTATTTTTCCCCCTTCAGTCCTGATCCAGTTTTTCATAGTGTTTTAGTAGAATCTTTTATTTTTTCTATCAGGTTTTGGTCCTCCCTTTTGGAACGCCGTTTGTTTGTAGAAGTTTTCATTTTATTGTTTTCCCCTGAGAGTTTAGTTAGTATTCCCCTTTTCTTAGATTATGATTTATATATTTAGTTTATGCGGCTTCCGTCCTGGCCGTGGAACAACGGACCAGCTCTTTACCCTCCCAGACTTCTGGTGGGGTCATGGGAGTTTGCCCATCCAGTCTACATGTGTTTTGTGGACTTGGAGAAGGCTTATGACCGTGTCCCTCAGGGAATCTTGTGGGGGGTACTGTGGGAATATGGGGTACCGGGCTCGTTGCTACGAGCTATCCGGTCCCTATATAACCAAAGTGAGAGCTGTGTCCGCATACTCGGCACAACGTCAAACACGTTCCCAGTGGGTGTTGGCCTCCGCCAGGGCTGCCCCTTTTCTCCGATTGTGTTTGTGGTCTTCATGGACAGGATCTCAAGGCGCAGCCGGGGGAGGAAGGGATTCGGTTTGGTGACCTAAGAATTGCATCTCTGCTTTTTGCAGATGATGTGGTTCTTTTGGCTTCATCAGACCGGGACCTCCAGCACTCGTGGGGGCGGTTTGCAGCCGAGTGCGAAGTGGTTGGGATGAGAGTCAGCACCTCCAAGTCTGAGACCATGGTTCTCTGCCGGAAAACGGTGGACTGCCCCGTCTGGGTGGAGAGAGGTACTGCTCCCTCTGGGTGGAGAGAGGTACTACCTCCTCTGGGTGGAGAGAAGTACTGCCCCCTCTGGGTGAAGAGAGGTACTGCACCCTCTGGGTGGAGAGAGGTACTGCCCCCTCTGGGTGGAGAGAGGTACTGCCCCCTCTGGGTGGAGACAGGTACTGCCCCCTCTGGGTGGAGACAGGTACTGCTCCCTCTGGGTGGAGAGAGGTACTACCTCCTCTGGGTGGAGAGAGGTACTGCCCCCTCTGGGTGAAGAGAGGTACTGCACCCTCTGGGTGGAGAGAGGTACTGCCCCCTCTGGGTGGAGACAGGTACTGCTCCCTCTGGGTGGAGACAGGTACTACCTCCTCTGGGTGGAGAGAGGTACTGCCCCCTCTGGGTGAAGAGAGGTACTGCACCCTCTGGGTGGAGAGAGGTACTGCCCCCTCTGGGTGGAGAGAGGTACTGCACCCTCTGGGTGGAGAGAGGTACTGCCCCCTCTGGGTGGAGACAGGTACTGCCCCCTCTGGGTGGAGAGAGGTACTACCTCCTCTGGGTGGAGACAGGTACTGCCCCCTCTGGGTGGAGAGAGGTACTGCACCCTCTGGGTGGAGAGAGGTACCGCCCCCTCTGGGTGGAGAGAGGTACCGCCCCCTCTGGGTGGAGAGAGGTACTGCCTCCTCTGGGTGGAGAGAGGTACTGCCCCCTCTGGGTGGAGACAGGTACTGCCCCCTCTGGGTGGAGAGAGGTACTGCCCCCTCTGGGTGGAGAGAGGTACTGCCCCCTCTGGGTGGAGACAGGTACTGCCCCCTCTGGGTGGAGAGAGGTACTACCTCCTCTGGGTGGAGAGAGGTACTGCCCCCTCTGGGTGGAGAGAGGTACTGCACCCTCTGGGTGGAGAGAGGTACTGCCCCCTCTGGGTGGAGAGAGGTACTGCCTCCTCTGGGTGGAGAGAGGTACTGCCCCCTCTGGGTGGAGACAGGTACTGCCCCCTCTGGGTGGAGACAGGTACTGCCTCAAGAGAAGGAGCTCCAGTATCTGGGGGTCTTGTTCAGCAGTGAGGGTAGAACGGAGCGTGAGATGGACAGGCGGTTTGGTGCAGCGTCAGCAGTGATGTGGTCGTTGTACCGGACCGTCGTGGTGAAGAAGGAGCTGAGCCTGAAGGCAAAGCTCTCGATTTACCGCTCCATCTACGTTCCAACCCTCACCTATGGTCATGAACTTTGGGTAGTGACCTAAAGAAGGAGATGGCGGATACAAGCGTCTGAAGTGAGTTTCCTCCGTAGGGTGGCTGGGCTCAGCCTCAGAGATAGGGGGAGGAGCTCAGACATCCGGAGGGAGCTCGGAGTAGAGCTGCTGCTCCTTCTCCTCTAAAGGAGTCAGCTGAGGAGGTTTGGGCATCTGGTAAGGATCCTCCCGGGCGCCTCCCGTTAGAGGAGTTCCAGGTCCAACTGGTAGGAGGCCCCGGGGAAGACCCAGAACATGGTGGAGGGATTATATCTCTCTCCTGGCCTGGGAACGCCTCGGGGTCCAGGAGGAGCTGGACGTTGTGGCTGGGAGAGGGACGCCTGGAACGCCCTGCTTAGCCTGATGCCCCCGCGACCCCCAGTGGATGGATGGATGGATATTTAGTTTATTAGTGTAGATAAGTTTCAGTGTTTTTCCCCCTTTGGAGCGACTTTTCTTTGTTTAGTTTTTACTCAGATTCAGGAGTTTCTGAAACATTAAGTTCACCTGCTCTGGATCTGACAAACATCTCTTGAACAGAATAATTGAAGGTCTCACCTGAAGGACAGCGACCTGACAGAAGCCGCGACCCTCTCAAATATGGAGTGTCTGGGATTCTCCTCCTCGTCCTCCTCTTCCTCCTCTGACCTCTCCTCTTCTTTCTCCTCTTCCTCCTTCTGAAAGGAAATATATATATGTATATATGTTAGTGTGTGTGTGTGTTTAGGGGTTAGTGGAGGAGAGGATGGACGTCATATGGATACACACACACACACACACACACACACACACACACACACACACACACACACAGGGTGATAAGGAGCGGATCACTGATCTTCTGTGTGTTTTGTGGCCCTGCGGCTGCAGCAGATCTCAGATTAAATGCTAACAGTCACAAGGGCTGAGAGATGCAACAGTGTTGTGTTGTTGTCTGGATTCATCTGTAATTCAGTGTGTAGTTGTTGTGTAGTTGTTGTGTAGTTGGAAGACAAACAGCAGCAGCTCAGAGACTCTGAGAGTCTTTATGGAGACGATCTCCAGAGACGCTGAGAGGAAATCAAAGAGACGCTTCAGGTTCCTCGACACTAACTGAGCAAACATCTTTCTGGTTCTGAGGATCATTTCATCTCCCCGCTGGGTCGGATTATCTGAAACTAAGTGGTGGAAAATTCAAATAGTATATGTGCATCGATAACCCTGCTGGTTTGGGGTTTCTTCTAAAGATTAAACCATTTACAACAGAAAGTTTCAAACCCACGAGCTACTGAGGAGAAGAAGAAGAGCAGCATCAGTCCTCAATACATCCTGCACAACAGGGTTATTATAGTTCACCAGAACTAACCAAATAACCAGAACTAGAACTGAAAAAACACTTTCATTAACGGAAATAAAAATAAAAACGAGTGTTTTAAAATAGACATTTTACAGATATCGCAGCGACGGAGGTTTGTGAAATAAAATAACTTATTTATATAGCGAAACAAGTTGACTGAATGTTTTACATTTGAAAACAGACTTAAAGTTTCCACAGCTTGTTGGTTGCAGTCAGGAGGGACGGAAACTTAACGAACACTCCGGTTTCTCTTGGTTTATTTATTTCTTGGTTTGTTATTCGGGGAAATTTTTCCTGTTTTTCTGACTCATGTTTTTCTGTTTTTGTAATTTTTTTTTAGTTTAGAGAGCGACAATAAACGCATTAATTCCTTCATTGAGAGCTCCATTTAATGGAAGCAAACACGAGCAGCTGGTTCAGTTGAACCAAGTGGACTTGATCTGGTTTCAGACTCTGGGAGGTATTCCTGTCTTTAAGTCATATAGACGGTATTAATATTAGTCTGTTGACTTTATGAAGGCAGCTGAACACTTTACGGTTGAAAAACAGAAAACAATTAGTTAGAAAAACAGGAAAAAAGAAAATTAGTCATTAAAACAGAAATAATTACCCCGAAAAACAAACCAAGAAATTAATGACTCAGAAAAAATGAGTCATTTTTTATATAAGTGAAAGCAATACGCTGCCGTAAGAAGGTAAAGAATGTTTTAAAGTAAGTTTTTTAATTCCAAAAGAAGATAAATGTCTCTGGGGCAGAAAGTGTTGCAGCTGTTTCAAGTGGAAAGGAAGGAAAGTTTTTTTTCTCTTTCTTTATAAATCAGAAAGCTCCATCAAGTGTTTTCTAACTGTTTTTGCTCCATGTGCTCCTCTGAGGAGCTGCTGTAGATGAGGAGGAGGACCTTATTAATAATAATAATAATAATAATAATAACAATAATAATAATAACAATAATAACAATAACTGTGACCTGTGA
This sequence comes from Centropristis striata, assembly GCF_030273125.1. NCBI lineage: Eukaryota > Metazoa > Chordata > Actinopteri > Perciformes > Serranidae > Centropristis > Centropristis striata. Next base: position 209,818 of record NC_081532.1, on the reverse strand, counting down.
GGAGGAGGACGTTAATAATAATAATAATAATAATAATAATAATAATAAGTGTGACCTGTGAGGAGGAGGACGTTAATAATAATAATAATAATAATAACAATAACTCTGACCTGTGAGGAGGAGGACATTAATAATAATAATAATAATAATAATAATAATAATAATAATAATAATAATAATAATAATAATAATAAGTGTGACCTGTGAGGAGGAGGACGTTAATAATAATAATAATAATAATAATAATAATAATAATAATAATAATAATAATAATAATAAGTGTGACCTGTGAGGAGGAGGACGTTAATAATAATAATAATAATAATAATAATAACTCTGACCTGTGAGGAGGAGAGCAGCTGTCGGCGTCTCACCGACCCGGGGATCTTCTTGAGGACCAGAGTGACCCCGTTGGGATTCTCCTGCAGCTTCTTCACCAGGTTGGCTCTGCTCCAGCCCACCTGAGCACCACAACACAAGGAGGTTACTGGTTCACCATCACCACAACACAAGGAGGTTACTGGTTCACGATCACCACAACACAAGGAGGTTACTGGTTCACCATCACCACAACACAAGGAGGTTACTGGTTCAGACCCGAAACACTCAGCAGGAACACTAAACACTCCATGTTTGTCTCAGTAGACATAAAGCTTCAGACTGAGAGGAGCACACAGAATAATAACTTGATTTGAAGACTTGTGTTGACTAGAATAGTATAGAATAGAATAGAACTTTATTGTCATTGACTAACTCACCACTATCTGGTCGTTGACTTGAATCACTTCGTCTCCGGCCAGGATCCTCAGGTAGGCGTCAGTCGAAGACTGCAGGACAGAAACAACCTTTAACCCTTTAACCTCTAATGTTGCCGTCAGATTGACCCATTTTAAAGTTTGAAAATCTAAAAAAAAGCGTTAAAAGTATTTCTTCATAAATACAAAAAATTTAAAATGTAAAATAAAATAAAATAAAATAATAATTGTCATGTAAAACCATTGTATCTTATATGTAGGTCTTCCCAGTGTCCTGATAAAAAGTTTTAGTCGGGTCTCAGCCCGTCCTGATGGAGTGGAGGGTTATTTTACTGTTGACATCATGGAAAAATAACTTCTCCATCTGAGTCCCGGAGGAGATCTGCCCTCCTCCAACAGCCCTCCTCCTCCTCACTAACTCCTCCATCCCTCCATCCCTCCTCAGTTTATTTTACTTCCCCCTTTATCAGCCAACAGATCTCTGACTTTCTCACACTAATCCTGTATCACAGCTCCTTCTAAGGGAGGATTTTATCTCCCACAGAAGCTTTTATTGAGACTTCCTCGTGGTTTGATCAGCTGCTATGAGTTTCCTGTCAAATTATCAAGAAATATCTGGCCTGTTAGATACATGCTGCATATAAACAGATAAGAAACAGGAAAAACAATTATTATCTCCAGCTAATATGATGCAGCTAATACTTACACAGCAAAAAAGGTGTTTAAAACCAGATCAAACAGTAAATCTAAAGGTCTAAAACCAGATCAAACAGTAAATCTAAAGGTCTAAAACCAGATCAAACAGTAAATCTAAAGGTCTAAAACCAGATCAAACAGTAAATCTAAAGGTCTAAAACCAGATCAAACAGTAAATGAGCAGAGTGACCTGATGATTATTTGTAATAATCTTAATTTAATAAATCTTGTCAAGGTAAATTATCTGTCCATGCAGCCAGATCATTTTCCCCTCAGATTTACTGTTTTTCTGGTTTTAAACACCTTTCCCAGTGTTCTGTTGACTCTGTTTCCTCCTTCAGGGTGTTGTTGTTGTTGTTTACTTCTCAGTCAACAACATTTGAACCTTCAGCTCATATTTAGAAATGCAGCTCAAGGCTCCGACTGGTTTCCATTTCAGAGCAGCGAAGCAGAGAAAGATCAGCCAACAGCTAAAAATAATGTGTCACACTAAAGTCCTTCCAAGGGGATTTCTGCTCAGGAAACAGAACTCATGCTTCCATAATAAATTCATCCAAATTAAAATGTTATACTCAATAGAAATAAAAGATTGTGAAACCTCTGAATGACGATTTGTTTCAAACATAGAAAAGAGTTGCTGTGTTTCTTTAACCCTCTGGGACCACTCGGGACATTTTCAGCCATATTTGTCCTTTTTCTCTTTTGTTTTGGTAATAATTTTGGCAAATGCATTGCAGAAAAGTTGTGTCTAATAACAAGATAACAAGACTAAATCTGAGGGAAAAGGTCCTCAAAACAAGTGAAATTATCTGTTCATGCAGCAAGATCATTTCACTTGACAAGATTTAATTTAGATTTAAGATTGTTGAATCCAGAAATAAGATTATAGTGGAAAGTTGAACACTTGTGGCAGTGTGGCATGATTTTTGGAAGTTTTTTTTCTTGATATATTTTGAAATTCAAATTTAAATTTTTCTAATGTGTCTATAATAAAACACTGTGTACACATTTACTCCCCTTTCAGACCCTTCGGGCTGAAAATGCTATAAAAACTTTACAGATTAATATTTTTTTTCATTTTTTTTCTGCTTTAACCTCTAAAACAACTTCCTCCTGCTCAAATCTACCAAACATTCACATATTTTGATGATTTTACTCCTTTAAATAGTTTGATTACTCAATGTCACTGTTTTTCAAAGAAAAAACACACAAATGTAGTTATTTTCCATATAATAAATATTTCTTGGCTGGGGCATATTTTTTTTATCACAGTCTTGGATATGTCAAAGATTAATTCGAATGCATTTTTATTTTTTTGTGTAGAGTCGTAGAGCGTAGAGATTTAAAATGTAAAAACCCCTTTATGGCCACTAGGTGGCAGACATGTCCACTTCCAAAAAATGCTGCAAAAATATTACTGATATATATTTTTTAAACGACGAAATTGCGTCCGGAAGAGGAATAAGAAGAAATCCATATATAACAGTAGTGCAGCACTGGTCCCTACAGATATTGCTGGATGGGACCAGTGCTGGGGAGATTGCCCCGAGGCCCTAATAAAGAGTAAATAAAGAGTAAATAAAGAGTAAATAAAGAGTAAATAAAGAGTCTGACCTCAGCTGCCGTTCCAGTGACGAAGTGGTTGCTGGAGCAGGTGGAGGTGATCTCGATGCCCTGCAACACAAACACACACTGATAAACATTTATTATCATCAGAGTCATGATTCTCCTTCATCATGGACATAAAAACATCCGTCTATGGACTTCCTGTCAGCTGATGGGACATATTGACGAGTGTCTCCAGAGTATTGATGACTCTAATCAGCCTCAGCCGGCTCATTGATCACTGGGAGTCATAAGGGGGCGGGGCTAATCACATTCCAGGGTCTGGATCTCATAATACGCTTCACATGAACACATTTAAACTGGGAAGCCTAAAAATATCCTCAGATCGCTCATAAATACAACATGTTCATCTAGTTATTAATCCATGTTGGGTGGAAATGGGCTGGTTCAGCATTATTCTGCTACTGTGAGTCAATATTAGAATAGTTTGGATTTTTCATCAGTTTTAGTTTTAATTTTGTGTTTTTTTTCTTTTCAAATCCAGTTAGTTTAATGAGTTTTAAGAGTGAGTTTGCTAGTTTTAATTCGTTTTTATTTTGGGGAAAATGCTTAGTTGTAGTTTAGTTTTATTAGTTTTAGTTTAGTTTTATTAGTTTTAACTAATAAACTCTAACCCAACCTTAAATATATGGTTGGATATTACAATGGACATTTATGAAATGGAGATAACAGCATTTGTTCATCATAAATTGGAGAAATTCACATCATACTGGGAAAACTGGGTCAAATACGTCACGCCTCATAGAGAAAGATTTTATTATCACCAACCAGTGGCTCTGATTTATGATAAAGATCACTCCCTACCCATACATGGTTTTTTGTTTAATTTAGTTGTTGTTGTTTGTTTTTCTTCTCATTACTTGGATATAAACTAAAATATTATTTGGGCATTTAGGGCAGACAGATACAAGAAGTATGATCACATGATGTATAATCTGTAAATGTCTGATTCTGAATTCTGAGGAATATTTTTAGTCCTGATCCAGTTTCTCATCGTGTTCCTGTAGAATCTTTTATTTTTCCTATCAGGTTTTGTTTCCTCCCTTTTGGAGTGCTTTTAGTTTGTAGGCGATATTATTTAATAGTTTCCCCCCCGAGAGTTTAGTTATTTGTTTACTTTATCTTAGATTAGGATTATATATTTAGTTTATTCGTGTAGATAGATTCAGTGTTTTTCCTCCTTTGGAGCGACGTTTCTTTGTCTAGTTTCTACTCTTTGTCAGGAGTTTTACAGCTCTTTTCTTTCTCTCTGAGAGGATTATCTCTGCTGTATTCTTTCAATAAAGAAACATTAAGTTCTCCTGCTCTGGATCTGAGTCCTGACTGGAGCTGACTAGAGATTCATAAAGAATCAGCTGAGTCCCTATAATGTTCCTCACGTCCTCACACTGTTTATGAATCCTGACGGACTGAACTGTGTCTCAGCGTGTTAATATCCAGCTTCTCCTTTTATTTAATACGTTTAACTTCAGTGGAAATGAAAGAGGAAAAGCGTTTAGTTATATTTTATGAATCAACCAGCTGTACATGGTGTTTTGTACATTGAGAGAATCATAACTTCTCTCTCTTTCTGCCTCTAGTTCCTGTTAGTTTCGGTGGTTTGGAGGCCGGAGCTCGTTATCTCTGATCACTTTCCCTCCGTCAGCCCAGAATAATCAGGTTTTGTTGCTGGTTGTTGAGCACATTAGTAGAATGATCTGTTCTCTGCAGCAGACTTTAGATAAAGCTCTAAAACACCTGCAGCAACTGTTCCTCCTACGTGATGAAGTGGAGACGGAAAAGAGCATAAACAGCCTGCAAGACAACACTCAGGGATGACCAGGGACCAATGGAGCGAATGCTCCAGCACAAGAACATTGGACTGCTATTATCTTCTAACATGGGAGGTTTTTACCTAATGGGCTGAGAACACAAAGGGAAGCAAACGGAACAAAAGAACTTAGAAATAAAGGAGAGGACTGGAGATGATGTAGATAACAAGAGAACTGAAGGCTAAAACACAGACAGACCAGACAGAAACAGACAGAAGCTGATGAATAACTAGACAAGACAGAATAAAGAGAACCAGAGAACCAGAGAACCAGAGAACCAGAGAACCAGAGAACCAGAGGACCAGAGAACCAGAGAACCTTGAGTTAGATGGAAGAAGTGACGAGTGGAACCAAACGGCCAGAAAACTGATTCAGGAAACGAAAGAGAGAGAAACAGGACACAGAATAAGAGTTGATTGTCAAGAAATAAAACGGAGAAGTTTAAATGATGTAAAATATTATTATTATTATTATTATTATTATAATATATATATAATAATGATATGGAACGATGCTGAACACAAACAGTGAAAGAATAAAAGAGGCAGAACTCTTCAGAAAGAGTTTAAAATGCTGAGAGAGAGCAGGTGGATTCATATATTTGTGTTGGTTTCTGAATTTTCAGTGTCAATTCTTGTTTGTTTTATTTCTGAATAATTCCTTGCTGGAATCATATGACAATATCCAACAACTGATTAATATTATGATTACTTTCTCGATTAAATGAAAAAAGTATGAATAAATTCTCACAGTTTCCAAAGTCTAACAGTGGATTAGAAGAAGTCCGGTCCTATCTATCTCAGTACGAAATCAGACGACTTCTCACTGGATTTGTTGCCTCAGAAAACATTCTCATGGCAACATTATGTTCTCAATCACTGGTTTCAGGTCTTCTTCCAGATAATATGACGTTAATAGTGTAAATAACGGTCGCATTTATATAAAAAATAGATGATAAAGAAGCATATTATTTGGGGCGTGGCTACCTTGTGAATTGAATCAACAGATTATCAAATAATCCCAACAATTTGATCGGCTAATTAATTATTCAACTCATTGTGTCTTTTGATACATGATCAAATATGGTGAAATACTGAAATGAAACAAAACTCATTCCACATTTGGAAAAACTGATTTCAAATTCAGTGTCAGACGGAAAATCACGCTAAATGTCTCATATATTTGGTTCAGTTACTGTGTAGGCTGCAGTAAAACTTGAGCACATTCTGCAGCTAAAAGAGCCTTTTCTTTGTATTTCCATGTAATAAAGAGTTCTGAAGAGGCAGAATGTTTACCAGCTGATCTCCAGGAGCTACAGGAACCAGGTCCACACTCTCCAGCTGAGCCGAGTGAGTCAGAACGGCCTCGGAGCTGCAGCTCAGCACCTCGTCACACACCGACACCAGCTGACGGCACTACGGGGTAAAACACACTGGTACTGGCAGAAACATCTCAGTACACAGTTAAACATTCAGATACTCACTACGGGAGAAAACACACACAGTCAGTAAAGATTAAAGATTCAGATACTCACTACACAATAAAACACTCTGTTACTATCAGCAACATCTTCAATCTCTAACTCAGTAGATATTGAGATACTCACTACAGCAGTAGTTCTCAACCTTTTTGAGTCGCGACCCCCAATTTAACATGCATGTTGTCCGCGACCCCCACTCACTGAACACAATCTCACACACACAGTTCAGATCACCAAAAAAAGAAACAAAATGACCAAAAAAAGTAAACAAAATGACCAAAAAAGACACAAAATGACCACAAAATGACCAAAAAAGACACAAAATGACCAAAAAAGACACAAAATTACTAAAAAAGACACAAAATGACCAAAAAAGACACAAATTGACCACAAAATGGTAGAAAAAAAGACCCAAAATGACCAAAAAAGACACAAAATGATCAAAAAAAGACACAAAATGACCAAATACCACACAAAATTACAAAAAAAAAAGACATTAAGTGACCAAAAAGACTAAAACACATTAACACAGTGGAGACAGAGCTGACTTCCAAAATGATTTGGCGACCCCCAGAAATCATCTCGCGACCCCAAGGTTGAGAACAGCTGCACTACAGAATAAAACACTCCTGTTACTATCAGGAGCATCTCACTTAGTAAAGATTAAATATTCAAATACTCACCACAGAGATGATGTCCTTCTCCTTCTCATAGACGCTGTTGTTCTGTTGGACGAGACAAACAATCATCAGAATCACCCAGCAGCCTTTATAATGATGTCATTGATTGGTGGAAATGGGACAATCAGACTCAGATCTCGTGTCCTATTTCCTCCACAGCAGGAGTCAGGAAGGCCAAAAGGGTCCAGAGGGTAAAAAATATCAATTACTGACTTTAATAAGCAAACAAACGAGAGAAAAACACACCAGAACCTTTTCTGTCACATTTACACTGAAGCAACGTGGAGGTAAGTAACGAACTAACCCTGAGGATCAGACTAATCCCTGGACACACACACACACACACACACACACACACACACAGCAGGAAGTCAGTGGTCACAGCGAGTGGGTTCAGTGGAATAAATGATAATCTGGTTGGAGGAAGGTGTTGGTAACGCTGCTACAGGAGACGAGGGAAAGAATAAAAGAGAATAAAAGAGAATAAAAGAGAATAAAAGAGGATAAAAGAGGCAGAACTCTTCAGACAGAGTTTAAAATGCTGAAAGAGAGCAGGTGGATTCATATATTTGTGTTGGTTTCTGAGTTTTCATATGACTTTTATTGGAGGATTTTGGCTCAGCAGCCAGAGTCGATTCTTGTTTGTTTTATTTCTAGATAATTCTTGCTGGAATTGTCTGACAAAAGTCTAATAGTGATGCAGAGGAAGTCCGGTCCTATCTATCTCAGTACGAAATCAGACGACTTCTCACTGGATTTGTTGCCTCAGAAAACATTCTCATGGCAACATTTTGTTCTCAATCACTGGTTTCAGGTCTTCTTTCAGACAATATGACGTTAGTTGTGTAAATAATGGTCCCATTTATAGAAAAATAGATGATAAAGAAGCTTATTATTTGGGGCGTGGCTACCTTGTGAATTGAATCAACGGATTATGAAATAATTCACAACAACTTCACTGTTGATCGACTAATTAATTATTAACTTAACTTTTGATACATGATCAAATATGATGAAATACTGAAGTGAAACACATTTGTAAACCCTTCTTGGTTGTTTCCATCCAGTGACAGACTAATGCCACATAGTGTTACTGCCAGAGCTACTGGATGATGTGATGAGTTACATAAAGGACTCTAGCAGGAAGCTAATCCCTGTGAAATGTAACAAGGATCAACTGAGCTAATTAAAGGCTGAGACACCAAGCTGCAGGAGGAACGACTGGAGGGACACCAGCAGGACTCTCCAGTCCCCAGTATGTCTAAAAACCAGATAAAACCACATAAAACCAGTTAAAATCAGAATAAAACCACATAAACCAGAAAAACCAGATAAATGATCTAACACTTCTAAATCTAAAGTTTTTTTTTATCTTGGTAAGAACCAAATAATCATCAGGTCACTCTGCTCGGGCCAGTTCATCACTGCTGGCAGCTTTACTTTATCTGGTTTTAAGAGTTAATTTCTTATTTTAAGTGTTCAACATGCTTATTTCTAGATTTAATAATCTGAATTTAATAAATCTTGTCAAGGTAAACTATCTGTCCATGCAGCAAGATCATTTCCCTCAGATTTACTGTTTGATCTGGTTTTTAACACCTTTTACAGTGTGTTGGTCAGCTCCACCTGTCTGCTTGGTGTTTGTGTTGTGTGTGTGTGTGTGTGTGTGTGTGTGTGTGTGTGTGTGTGTGTGTGTGTGTTGTTGTTGTTCCCCTCAGGTGTGGATACCTGAGAGTTGCAGAACCTGATATATTGATTTACACCACAACAAACCACCTGTACAACCGCAAGGTTCAGATCTTTATCTTGATGCCGTCAACAGAGGAGGAAGAAGTATTCAGTATTCAGGTCATTTACTGCAGTAAAAGTACTAGTACACACTGTGAAATGACTCCACTACAGTAAAAGTATATATATATATATATATATATATATATATATATAAATGATGTGTTTCATTCTGAAGAGTCACGCCTGGATTCCACTGGATGCGTAACGGCTGCAGATCCGTCGTCGGAGCCGTTACGCACCCATTATAATCAATGTGTGAGATTCCACCGACTGCAGATCCGCTGCGTAATGAGTCCGACAACGCAGGGCCATCCCACAGCCCTCCAACACTTGCGCAGAGCTTCTATTTTTGTCGGACGACGGAGCACTACGCATAAATTCAGCACAGAGCAGATCGTTCGGGACAGGAAGTCTTGCACAGACACAAAATAAAACACCGGTATATTTTCAAAATAAAATACCTCGGGTTCGCTAACGAGGTCGGCCGGCTCGTTAACAAGCCGGCCGACCTCGTTAGCGCTCGTTAAGACGGAGTCGCTGGATTTGTCTCCAGTCATTAACGAGGAGATGTTGATTATCTTCCAGTTATATCAATTGATTAGGCGTGCATTCGCGAGATCTTGTGCGTCCTCGGGACTCCGCTGTCCGCAACAGCTCCGACACAGACGGATCCGGTGGGTGTTGACGGACTGCGTAGATACGCAGCCGTTGCGGACAGACCCCTGTCGGAGTCGTTACGCATCCAGTGGAATCCAGGCGTCAGCTTTTTGAAAACCAACATGGCTCAGTTCAAAATGTTGTTTCAAAACAAAACTCCTCGTCTCGTCTCTGACATGACGTTGATCAGATGATTTGCTCCCACGACTCTTCATAGTGATGTTTGTTCAAATGCAATTTGTAATTTTATCAAGAATTCTTCAATTAGGATTTAATGTTTTTAACAGATCTAGTTGTTGACATTGGTCAACGTTTTAAATAAGACATGAAGAATAAATCAACATCATCAACATCTCACAGCATTCGCTCCGATTATTAACACGAGGGACATAAAATAAACGTTGTTGATCTGAGACTTTAGTGGTAAACTAGAATCAGACAGAATTCACTGTTAAAGCTTCCACTAATACTGAAAGAGACTCGAACCAACGACAGAACGTTTCTCATCTGGCTGCCACCTCCAACCACAAACCACCATTTCTGCTTTCGCTCCAAAAATAATAATAACAACACCTTTCTCTTTCCAGCTTCTCACCGTTGCATTGTAGGCATAAGGTAAAATACACACACACTCTGGTTTCTGATGAATCTGGAGGTTTCCCACAATAACAACCTGTGCTGCTTCTCTTTAACAGGAAATGACACGTTGCTGTGGTTGAGGTGGGCGACAGGTCCACTTCTGCCCTGAAACATTCTGCTACAGCCTCCAAACATTCTGCTACAGCCACCAAACATTCTGCTACAACCACCAAACATCTGATAAAACCACCAAACATTCTGCTACAGCCACCAAACATTCTGCTACAACCACCAAACATTCTGCTACAGCCACCAAACATTCTGCTACAACCACCAAACATTCTGCTACAGCCACCAAACATTCTGCTACAACCACTAAACATTCCACCAAACATTCTGCTACAGCCACCAAACATTCTGCTACAACCACCAAACATTCTGCTACAACCACCAAACATTCTGCTACAGCCACCAAACATTCTGCTACAACCTCCAAACATTCTGCTACAGCCACCAAACATTCTGCTACAACCACCAAACATTCTGCTACAACCACCAAACATTCTGCTACAGCCACCAAACATTCTGCTACAACCACCAAACATTCTGCTACAACCACCAAACATTCTGCTACAACCTCCAAACATTCTGCTACAGCCACCAAACATTCTGCTACAGCCACCAAACATTCTGCTACAGCCACCAAACATTCTGCTACAGCCACCAAACATTCTGCTACAACCACCAAACATTCTGCTACAACCACCAAACATTCTGCTACAGCCACCAAACATTCTGCTACAACCACCAAACATTCTGCTACAACCACCAAACATTCTGCTACAACCTCCAAACATTCTGCTACAGCCACCAAACATTCTGCTACAGCCACCAAACATTCTGCTACAGCCACCAAACATTCTGCTACAGCCACCAAACATTCTGCTACAGCCACCAAACATTCTGCTACAACCACCAAACATTCTGCTACAACCACCAAACATTCTGCTACAGCCACCAAACATTCTGCTACAGCCACCAAACATTCTGCTACAACCATCAAACATTCTGCTACAGCCACCAAACATTCTGCTACAACCACTAAACATTCCACCAAACATTCTGCTACAACCTCCAAACATTCTGCTACAACCACCAAACATTCTGCTACAGCCACCAAACATTCTGCTACAGCCACCAAACATTCTGCTACAAACATTCTGCTACAACCTCCAAACATTCTGCTACAGCCTCCAAACATTCTGCTACAGCCACCAAACATTCTGCTACAACCACCAAACATTCTGCTATAAACACCAAACATTCTGCTACAGCCACCAAACATTCTGCTACAACCACCAAACATTCTGCTATAAACACCAAACATTCTGCTACAGCCACCAAACATTCTGCTACAACCACCAAACATTCTGCTACAGCCACCAAACATTCTGCTACAAACATTCTGCTACAACCTCCAAACATTCTGCTACAGCCTCCAAACATTCTGCTACAGCCTCCAAACATTCTGCTACAGCCTCCAAACATTCTGCTACAGCCACCAAACATTCTGCTACAACCACCAAACATTCTGCTAAAGCCACCAAACGTTCTGCTACAGCCACCAAACATTCTGCTACAGCCACCAAACATTCTGCTACAACCACCAAACATTCTGCTACAGCCACCAAACATTCTGCTACAAATATTCTGCTACAACCTCCAAACATTCTGCTACAGCCTCCAAACATTCTGCTACAGCCTCCAAACATTCTGCTACAGCCTCCAAACATTCTGCTACAGCCACCAAACATTCTGCTACAACCACCAAACATTCTGCTACAACCACCAAACATTCTGCTACAACCACCAAACATTCTGCTACAGCCACCAAACATTCTGCTACAACCACCAAACATTCTGCTACAGCCACCAAACATTCTGCTACAACCACCAAACATTCTGCTACAGCCTCCAAACATTCTGCTACAGCCTCCAAACATTCTGCTACAGCCACCAAACATTCTGCTACAGCCACCAAACATTCTGCTAAAGCCACCAAACGTTCTGCTACAGCCACCAAACATTCTGCTACAACCACCAAACATTCTGCTACAGCCTCCAAACATTCTGCTACAGCCACCAAACATTCTGCTACAACCACCAAACATTCTGCTACAGCCACCAAACATTCTGCTACAAATATTCTGCTACAACCTCCAAACATTCTGCTACAGCCTCCAAACATTCTGCTACAGCCTCCAAACATTCTGCTACAGCCTCCAAACATTCTGCTACAGCCTCCAAACATTCTGCTACAGCCACCAAACATTCTGCTACAACCACCAAACATTCTGCTACAACCACCAAACATTCTGCTACAACCACCAAACATTCTGCTACAGCCACCAAACATTCTGCTACAACCACCAAACATTCTGCTACAGCCACCAAACATTCTGCTACAACCACCAAACATTCTGCTACAGCCTCCAAACATTCTGCTACAGCCTCCAAACATTCTGCTACAGCCACCAAACATTCTGCTACAGCCACCAAACATTCTGCTAAAGCCACCAAACGTTCTGCTACAGCCACCAAACATTCTGCTACAAACACCAAACATTCTGCTACAGCCACCAAACATTCTGCTACAACCACGAATGCATGAAACATCGTCTCTGTCTGATTACAATGGGAGTCAATGGGGCCACAACATGTCTAAAGTATGAACAAAATCAGTAAATTCAGCATTAAATCGCTCATAAAGTTGGAATAAAATATCTTTGACCTCTTTCCATGACTTGATTGTGACAATGTGATTTATTCCTGACAGATAAAGTTTATATATTCTATTATAAAACTGTATTAATCTATGACTTTAGCAGAGGATTGTGTGTGAAAACTAAATTATTCCAACTTTATGGTGGACCGTGCACCAACACACACTCATGGATAAGAAGCTCAGATCAGAGAAACCAGACGAGAGGAGGACTCCTTTAGTCCCTGACGGCCTCCTCCTCCTCATTTTTATCTCTGAATACTATTCTAACTAAATACTTCATTATTCTGACTAAATACTTCATTATTCCAACTAAATGACTTCATTATTCTGACTAAATGTCTTCAGTGGAAATCACCTGCTGCTGTTTAAACCGTCAGCTGGTTAAAGAGTCACAGCAACAGAACAGGAACTACAGAGACATTAAAACACTTTTAGGTCAACAGAAGTCACTGATCAGATGAAAACCAGACGTGGGAAGTAACTAAGTACATTTACTCAACTACTGCACAGTACATACAATACAGTACAATTTTGAGGTTCTTGTACTTTACTTGAGTATTTCCATTTTATGTAACTTTATACTTCTACTTCACTACATTTATCTGACAGCTTCAGTTACTTTTTGGGTCGAGACTAAACATGAAAATCATGATACATTTAAAGTGATTAGACATTTTCAAATTTGTCAATTTGTGTCCTTTTTTTGTCATTTGATGTCTTTTTGTGGTCATTTTGTGTCTTTTTTCTGGACTGATGTAATAAATGAACAGAGTCTCCTCTTTTTGATTAATAAAGTAATCTTCTCTCTTGTGTTCAGGGTCAGATTGAGCCCAACAGAATCTACAGGATCATCTCAATAAATCAGAATATGATGAAAAGTCCATTTGCAGTACTTAGTATTTAGTACATTTGTTTTTAAATGATACGTCATAACAGTTTATTAACTAGTTAAAATGAGTCCTGTCTTTACCAAATTAAAATGCTGCTTACATAAATGCATCAATAATAATAATAATAATCTAATAATATATTTAGAATATATAAAACAATGTGAGTGGGTCCATTCTGCATAACGAGTACTTTTACTTTTTTTTTTTTTTTTAAAGATTATTTTTTGGGCATTTTGTTGCTTTATTGATAGTGAGACATAGAAAGGGGGTGATAGAGGCGAAGACATGCGGCAAAGGGAGCTCAGTACTCACGCCCGAGTACTTTTACTTTTGGTACTTTAAGTACAGTAGTACTTTTAGTCTGCAGACAATAACAGAGCTTTATGAGCAGCTCTGTGCTCAAACAGCAGCAGAGAAACATCAAACACTGACCTTTTATCCACTTCATGTAGCAGCAGTAGTTACATATTAGCCATATTCTGCTTCACTCATCAATAAATGTCAGAAAACATGACGGCAAACGTGCTGCTCTGAGATTAAAGCTGCACCGCAAAACACATACAACAAGTATTTTATTCTTCTATCCAGCAATAGTATCTGAATCATCTTGTTCTGAGTATAATTTACCTACTGACCATAGCTTGATGTGCTTATTTAATCATTAGTATTATTATTATGTGCTTATTTAATTATCTTATTGTGTAAAGACTTGTTTTTAGGATTGACATTGTGAGCTTTTTCATGCTTTTCAATCTATTCAACTGTTGAATATGGTGAGTTTTTACCTCAAATATTGGCTCCAGTTGAGAGTTTTAGTTACTACAATTCAAAATAAGTGTATTTGGATTTATTTTAAACTATCGTTATTTTTTCAGTTTCTAGATCTTTTAACTTATTTAAAGCATTCTTACAAAGAAACATTTATTTATTTTGCTTCATTCTAGTGATTTATTTATTGTTTTTTGTTAGTTGTGTGAGAAAAAGGAGACAGAAAATTCATCCTTTAATTAAAGGAAAACACAAATCTGTCTGCAGCATTATGATAAAACAGCATTAATTTCCTCCTTCTTCAGGCAGAGAAGAAGAATAAAGTGTGTGTGTGTGTGTGTGTGTGTGTGTGTGTGTGTGTGTGTGTGTGTGTGTGTGTGTGTGTGTGTGTGTGTGTGTGTGTGTTCTCTCTTTATAGTCGTCTAGGAAACAAAGACAAGCTGTTCTGTGGGTGGAACACTTTGAGGAAACAACATGAACACACACACACACACACACACACACACACCACACACACACACACACACACACACACACACACACACACACACACACACACACACTGAGGTGTAAGCCTGTTGATTGGAGTGAACTCAGTGTTTCTCAGTGAATCAGAAGGAGGTGAAGTCATGTTTCAGTCTGTTTACATGTTGTAGATCAGAGTCTAGAACCAGCCTGGAGACTAGATCACCAGCTCCGAGTCTAGAACCAGCCTGGAGACTAGATCACCAGCTCCGAGTCTAGAACCAGCCTGGAGACTAGATCACCAGCTCCGAGTCTAGAACCAGCCTGGAGACTAGATCACCAGCTCAGAGTCTAGAACCAGCCTGGAGACTAGATCACCAGCCTGGAGACTAGATCACCAGATCAGATCTAGAACCAGCCTGGAGACTAGATCACCAGCCTGGAGACTAGATCACCAGCTCAGAGTCTAGAACCAGCCTGGAGACTAGATCACCAGCTCAGAGTCTGGAACCAGCCTGGAGACTAGATCACCAGCTCAGAGTCTATAACCAGCCTGGAGACTAGATCACCAGCTCAGAGTCTGGAACCAGCCTGGAGACTAGATCACCAGCTCAGAGTCTAGAACCAGCCTGGAGACTAGATCACCAGCTCCGAGTCTAGAACCAGCCTGGAGACTAGATCACCAGCCTGGAGACTAGAACCAGCCTGGAGACTAGATCACCAGCTCAGAGTCTAGAACCAGCCTGGAGACTAGATCACCAGCTCCGAGTCTAGAACCAGCCTGGAGACTAGATCACCAGCCTGGAGACTAGAACCAGCCTGGAGACTAGATCACCAGCTCAGAGTCTAGAACCAGCCTGGAGACTAGATCACCAGCTCAGAGTCTGGAACCAGCCTGGAGACTAGATCACCAGCTCCGAGTCTAGAACCAGCCTGGAGACTAGATCACCAGCCTGGAGACTAGAACCAGCCTGGAGACTAGATCACCAGCTCAGAGTCTAGAACCAGCCTGGAGACTAGATCACCAGCTCAGAGTCTGGAACCAGCCTGGAGACTAGATCACCAGCTCAGAGTCTAGAACCAGCCTGGAGACTAGATCACCAGCTCAGAGTCTGGAACCAGCCTGGAGACTAGATCACCAGCTCAGAGTCTAGAACCAGCCTGGAGACTAGATCACCAGCTCAGAGTCTATAACCAGCCTGGAGACTAGATCACCAGCTCAGAGTCTGGAACCAGCCTGGAGACTAGATCACCAGCTCAGAGTCTAGAACCAGCCTGGAGACTAGATCACCAGCTCAGAGTCTAGAACCAGCCTGGAGACTAGATCACCAGCTCAGAGTCTAGAACCAGCCTGGAGACTATATCACCAGCCTGGAGACTAGAACCAGCCTGGAGACTAGATCACCAGCTCAGAGTCTAGAACCAGCCTGGAGACTAGATCACCAGCTCAGAGTCTATAACCAGCCTGGAGACTAGATCACCAGCTCAGAGTCTAGAACCAGCCTGGAGACTAGATCACCAGCCTGGAGACTAGATCACCAGCTCAGAGTCTAGAACCAGCCTGGAGATAAATCACAAATAAAATGTATTATTATTGTTATTTAGCTCTGGATTTCTCTTCTTCACTGTCATAAATGATAAGTTAGAGGATCATCTCAATATATTAGAACATCATGGAGGGCTGCACGGTGGAGTAGTGGTTAGCTAACCCTAACCCACAGCAAGAGGGTCCCCGGTTCGACTCCGGCTTCCTCCCACAGTCCAGAAACATGCACTAGGTTTAATTGGTGACCCGTAGGAGTGAATGAGAGTGTGATTGTCTGTATCTACTTACTTGATTCCTATGGTCTATGTCTAGTACCTTCAGGTTGAATGCACTTATTGTAAGTCGCTTTGTACAAAAGCGTCTGCTAAATGACATGTAATGTAATGTAATGTCTATATTCTATGTGAAAGCTGGTTGGTAGAGCGGGTTGCCCACTGGTCGGAGGGTTGGTGGTTCCATCCCCGACCATGGCAGCCTACATGTCCAAGGATCCTTGAGCAAGATACTGAACCCCAAACTGCTCCTGATGCTGCGTTCATCAGTGTGTGAATGAATTCCTGCTGGTGGCAGGAGGCAGCGTTTAGCCTCTGCCACCAGGATGAATGTGAGGGTGAATGAGTCAGTCTGCAGTGTAAAGAGCTCTGAGTGGTCAAGACGCTAGAAAAGAGATATAGACGTGCAGCTGACTGCTGACCTGAAGGCCTCAGGCTGAGACTGGCTCAGGTCCTGAGAGAGAGAGTGTGTGTGTGTGTGTGTGTCTGTGTGTGTGGTTGTGTGTTTGTGTGTGTGTGTGTGTGTGTGTGTGGAGGATGTGGTCTCTCTCTGTGGGTTAAAGACGTCATGATGGAGCCTCCTGACACCTCCTCCTCCTCCTCCTCCTCCTCCTCCTCCTCCATCAGCCCGGAGCTCTTTACAAGGAGCTGTGACGGAGCAGGTTACTGCCACACACACACACACACACACACACACACACACACAACCACACACACACACACACACGCTGACAGGCTAAGCTAATGCTAGCAGCTGTATAGTCTCCATGCTGCGTTGTTTATGATGATCTGCTCTAATGTTCTGTCTGCTTCAACACGTCTCACATCGCTCAACGTTTTTTTAAAATAATTTCTCTAATGAATACCTCCACAGTGTCACTGCCTGAGGTTGTGTTTGTGTTCCTTCTACATCAGATAATAATAATAATAATAATAATAATAATAATAATAATAATAATAATAATAATAATAATAATAATACCTTTGTTTATATAGCACCTTTAAAAACAACGTTCACAAGGTGGTTTGACAGAACAAACATGAATAAAACTCCTGCAAAAATAATAAATCAATAATGAAGAAGAAATACAAATAAAAATATAATATAAAATTATAATTATAATTATATAATAAAATATGATATAATTATAAAATATGATATCTGTGAAATGTAACTTGGAGCAACTTTTCTTTGTTCTGTTTCTGCTCAGAGTCTGGAGTTTCTTTCACTCGGAGACGTTTTCATTGCTGCTTTTTCAATAAAGACATTTTAAGTTCTGACTTGAGCCTCAAACTGAAAACTACTTGACATATATTTTTATTATAAAAAAATAAAATAGATGGATAGAAGATCCAAGTTAATGAGTGGAGATCTTGTTTTGGTGTGGTTAATTTAAAACACATGATTGTGTTATGGAATGTGGCACTATAATGATTTATCTACATTATGTTTAATAGTTTTATCTACATTATGTTTAATGGTTTTATCTGTTTAATGGTTTTATCTACATTATGTTTAATGGTTTTATCTACATTATGTTTAATGGTTTTATCTACATTATGTTTAATGGTTTTATCTACATTATGTTTAATGGTTTTATCTACATTATGTTTAATGGTTTTATCTACATTATGTTTAATGGTTTTATCCACATTATGTTTAATGGTTTTATCTACATTATGTTTAATGGTTTTATCCACATTATGTTTAATAGTTTTATCTACATTATGTTTAATGGTTTTATCTACATTATGTTTAATGGTTTTATCTACATTATGTTTAATGGTTTTATCTACATTATGTTTAATGGTTTTATCCACATTATGTTTAATGGTTTTATCTACATTATGTTTAATGGTTTTATCCACATTATGTTTAATGGTTTTATCTACATTATGTTTAATAGTTTTATCTACATTATGTTTAATGGTTTTATCTACATTATGTTTAATGGTTTTAAGTACATTATGTTTAATGGTTTAATGGTTTTATCTACATTATGTTTAATGGTTTTATCTACATTATGTTTAATGGTTTTATCTACATTATGTTTAATGGTTTTATCTACATTATGTTTAATGGTTTTATCTACATTATGTTTAATAGTTTTATCTACATTATGTTTAATGGTTTTATCTACATTATGTTTAATGGTTTTAAGTACATTATGTTTAATGGTTTTATCTACATTATGTTTAATGGTTTTAAGTACATTATGTTTAATGGTTTTATCTACATTATGTTTAATGGTTTTAAGTACATTATGTTTAATGGTTTTATCTACATTATGTTTAATGGTTTTATCCACATTATGTTTAATGGTTTTATCCACATTGTTTAATGGTTTTATCTACATAATGTTTAATGGTTTTATCTACATAATGTTTAATGGTTTTATCTACATTATGTTTAATGGTTTTAAGTACATTATGTTTAATGGTTTTATCTACATTATGTTTAATGGTTTTAAGTACATTATGTTTAATGGTTTTATCTACATTATGTTTAATGGTTTTATCTGTTTAATGGTTTTAACTACATTATGTTTAATGGTTTTATCTACATTATGTTTAATGGTTTTATCTACATTATGTTTAATGGTTTTATCCACATTATGTTTAATGGTTTTATCCACATTGTTTAATGGTTTTATCTACATAATGTTTAATGGTTTTATCTACATAATGTTTAATGGTTTTATCTACATTATGTTTAATGGTTTTAAGTACATTATGTTTAATGGTTTTATCTACATTATGTTTAATGGTTTTAAGTACATTATGTTTAATGGTTTTATCTACATTATGTTTAATGGTTTTATCTGTTTAATGGTTTTAACTACATTATGTTTCGTGGTTTTATCCACATTATGTTTAATGGTTTTATCCACATTGTTTAATGGTTTTATCTACATAATGTTTAATGGTTTTATCTACATTATGTTTAATGGTTTTATCTACATAATGTTTAATGGTTTTATCTACATTATGTTTAATGGTTTTATCTACATTATGTTTAATGGTTTTATCTACATTATGTTTAATGGTTTTATCTACATTATGTTTAATGGTTTTATCTACATTATGTTTAATGGTTTTATCCACATTGTTTAATGGTTTTATCTACATAATGTTTAATGGTTTTATCTACATTATGTTTAATGGTTTTATCTACATAATGTTTAATGGTTTTATCTACATTATGTTTAATGGTTTTATCTACATTATGTTTAATGGTTTTATCTACATTATGTTTAATGGTTTTATCTACATTATGTTTAATGGTTTTATCTACATTATGTTTAATGGTTTTATCTACATTATGTTTAATGGTTGTAACTACATTATGTTTAATGGTTTTATCTACATTATGTTTAATGGTTTTATCTACATTATGTTTAATGGTTTTATCTACATTATGTTTAATGGTTTTATCTACATTATGTTTAATGGTTTTATCTACATTATGTTTAATGGTTTTAACTACATTATGTTTAATGGTTTTATCCACATTATGTTTAATGGTTTTATCTACATTATGTTTAATGGTTTTAACTACATTATGTTTCATGGTTTTATCCACATTATGTTTAATGGTTTTATCCACATTGTTTAATGGTTTTATCTACATAATGTTTAATGGTTTTATCTACATTATGTTTAATGGTTTTATCTACATAATGTTTAATGGTTTTATCTACATTATGTTTAATGGTTTTATCTACATTATGTTTAATGGTTTTATCTACATTATGTTTAATGGTTTTATCTACATTATGTTTAATGGTTTTATCTACATTATGTTTAATGGTTTTATCTACATTATGTTTAATGGTTGTAACTACATTATGTTTAATGGTTTTATCTACATTATGTTTAATGGTTTTATCTACATTATGTTTAATGGTTTTATCTACATTATGTTTAATGGTTTTATCTACATTATGTTTAATGGTTTTATCTACATTATGTTTAATGGTTTTATCTACATTATGTTTAATGGTTTTAACTACATTATGTTTAATGGTTTTATCCACATTATGTTTAATGGTTTTATCTACATTATGTTTAATGGTTTTAACTACATTATGTTTCATGGTTTTATCCACATTATGTTTAATGGTTTTATCTACATTATGTTTAATGGTTTTATCCACATTATGTTTAATGGTTTTATCTACATAATGTTTAATGGTTTTATCTACATTATGTTTAATGGTTTTATCTACATTATGTTTAATGGTTTTATCCACATTATGTTTAATGGTTTTATCTACATAATGTTTAATGGTTTTATCTACATTATGTTTAATGGTTTTATCAACATAACGTTTATGTTGTGTTTACTGTTAAAACTAGTTCTATGTAAGTTTTATACATATGAAATTAAACTGTTTCCAGTGTTGTTTAGTGAACAGAACCAGGTTCTGTGTAGAGCTGCAACGAATACTCGAGTAATTCGAGTAATTCGAGTACAAAAAATCCTCGAATATTTTTTTTTGCCTCGAGTATTCGTTTAATCATCAATTCCGTAGTCAAACAAGTAGTCACTTGCGTTCCGCCCCCGGGGTCGTGTTCTACACGGACTGTAAACAGTGACGCACGCAACGCTCGAGTCAAAAAGTTGGCGCTATGGAGGACAGCGAAGAGACGGCCCGAAAACGGCAAAAAGTGTCTAAAGTGTGGGATCACTTCAAACTAAAAAAGACAGAGAACCTCGTGCAGTGTGTGTACTGCAAAATTGAACTTGCATACCACAACAGCACTTCATCGATGCTTCAACATCTTAACCGAAAGCATCCATTTGTCAACAAGACCAGCTCATCCGAAGCCAGCACAAGGTAAATGCCGGTCTTCCACTCAACAGTAGCTTAACATTAGCCGATTTAACGTGATAACGTGCTAACTGAGAAACACAGCAGCGCTGGTTTGAACGTAAGCTCTGCATTTGTTGTAGTCTATAATAATGCGAGTCTCGATGACGGCTCGTCCAAATGTGTATTATTATTATTACTATTATTATTATTTGATAATAATAAAAAGCAGCGCACGAGAATAGCATTTTAATAATTTAAAATGCCGTACATAAACGCATATTAGGCTATTGCTTAAAGCAGAAATGTAATCAGTTTGATTTAAAGTGAGCTGGGCTAGATGGCAGTATGGCTATATGCATTATGTTGATTTTTTTTCTTTCTGTTTGTGTTTCCCAGTACATCATCTCAGCAGCGGATGGACAGCTTTGTGCGACATGTACCACACTGCACTGTAGAAGAAGCTGCAGTGCTGACCGAGAGCATTTTAAACATGCTAATAACAGACATGCGCCCACTCTCAATGGTGGAAGACAAAGGCTTTCGAAACATGATTTCCATGTT
Source organism: Centropristis striata (assembly GCF_030273125.1). NCBI lineage: Eukaryota > Metazoa > Chordata > Actinopteri > Perciformes > Serranidae > Centropristis > Centropristis striata. The sequence continues at coordinate 187,639 of NC_081532.1, read as the reverse complement.
TAATCCGAAATATAACCTACCATCCAGAACACACTTCACTAACTTGATGGAGAAAAAATATGAGAAAATCAAAGAAAAACTGAAGATTTCTGTAAAGGAGGCAGAGAGTGTTGCCCTTACAGCAGACATTTGGACAAGCGTGGCCACAGAGGCATATTTGGGAGTGACATGTCACTTCCTAGGGAATGATTGGGAGATGAAGTCCCTCACACTTACAACAATGCCTTTGGAAGAAAGGCACACTGCTGTAAACATTGCCGAGTGGCTTGAGGAGGCTACTACCAAATTTGAAATTCCATTTGACAAAGTGAAGGCAGTTGTCCATGACAATGGGTCAAATATAGTGGCAGCAGCAACCATTTTGAAAGAGAAGCATGGTTGGGCATCTGTGAGATGTGCAGGGCACACACTGAATTTGGTCGTACAGAACACGCTAAAAAACAACAAAACAGTCAGTAGCTGTGTGGGTGCTGCCAGATGCCTTGTTGAACACTTCAAGAAGAGTGAACTGGCTTGCACCAAGCTTAAAGAAAAGCAGCAACAAATGGGAGCGCCAAAACTAATGTTGATCCAGGATGTGAGTACTAGATGGAACAGCACCCATCACATGCTGTCTAGGCTCCACGCACAAAGATGGCCTGTGACTGCTGTTCTATCTGACCCTACAGTCAACCCAAGGGGAAAACACCGCTACCTGGATCTAAAGCCTGAGCAGTGGACCCTCAGTGAGGAACTGATTCAGATTCTGGAACCATTTGAAGCAGCAACGGTGTTTCTGAGTGGGGAAAAATATGTCACTGTCTCTGCTCTTCCTCAGCTAGTTCAAAACCTGAAAAAGTCAACAGACAATTCAGCATGTGAAACAACTGCAATGAAGGCATTAAAGGCAGATATGATCCAACAGATCACAGACAGGTGGAATTACCTGCTTGTGTTTTCACCTGAAGATCCTAACACTACCCTGCTGGCTGCTGCATTGGATCCCAGGTTCAGAAAACTCAAATTCCTGCCTGCTGAGGAAGTGTTTAAGGTTCAGAGCACAATTCAGACCATGGCTCTGAGGTTCCAAAATGAGGCTAGGCAATCAAATGCACAAGCCAATGAAGACAGCACCAGCCTAATGGAAGATGGCCCATCACCACACGCTAAGGGCAAGGATGGATCATTCCTCAGTATACTTGGATCATCATCAGAGTCCAATTCATGTGATGAAGAGGAGGATGATCAGCAGAGCCAGGAGATCCAAAGGGAAATCTTGCAGTACTTCGGTGAACATGCTCTCTCCAGGAAGGATAATCCACTGTCATGGTGGAAAGTGAATGCATCACGGTATCCAACCTTGGCAAGGCTGGCAAAGTCCTTTCTGAGCATCCCAGCGACATCAACGCCCTCAGAACGTTTGTTCTCGGCTGCTGGGAACATTGCATCTAAACGTAGGGCAAGCCTTAGTGCTGAACATGTGGATATGCTGACATTTCTTCATTGCAATCATCACTTGCTCTTTTAAAGGCTTGAACATTCTCTCTCTCTCTCTCTCTCTCTCTCTCTCTCTCTCTCTCTCTCTCTCTCTCTCTCTCTCTCTCTCTCTCTCTCTCTCTCTCTCTCTCTCTCTCTCTCTCTCTCTCTCTCTCTCTCTCTCTCTCTCTCTCTCTCTCTCCCCCCCCACACACACACTCGCACGCACACTCACTCACAGATGTATGCCCCTGACTATCTTACATGGGGTTAGGGTTAAATTCCTATCTAAATTGAATGTCTGTTGCATCTTAAATTTGATACTTTTGTCAGTTTTGACTCTTTGTTTAAAAAAACGTTTGTTTTATTTATTATTTTATTATTATTATTTATTTATTATTATATCATTTTTTATTTGAAATAATTGTTCCTGAAGAGGAAAGGGGTATTTTTGTTATTTATTCTTTATTGAAATGTTCATGTGTTATGGACATGGTTATGCCCAAAACTTCATAAGTTGTATTTTGTTGTTTATTTTCATTAACATGTTCATCAAAAAAGAGTAATTATATTTTCAGAAATAAAAGCCAATTGTTCGGTTTTACCAGGCCTGTTGTTTCTGTCACACATTATGCAATAGTATTGTTGTTTAAAAATCCCCCCAAAAACATCCGATTACTCGATTAATCGCTGAAATATTCGGTAGAATACTCGACTTCAAAAAGAATCGATAGCTGCAGCCCTAGTTCTGTGAGGTGGTTTCATGTGGTTTCATGTTATTCTGTATCAGAGAGTGAAACTAAAGAGGAAGTGGACATAATGAGACTAGAACTGGTTACTGAGTGTGAATCAGCTGGTCAGAATACTATCACCACTAAACTTCTTCTTCTTCTTCAGGGACAATTATTGTAACATTTCAAACAGCTGCAGTCACAAACACACTCCAAAGTTAAAAACAGGAATTGATCAAACAATAGGCAGCGATGATCAGCCTGGTTTATCTCACCAGGCAGAGAAACAGCCTGACTCTGATTCACCACAGACAAAAACATCCTACCAGGTCAACAAGCTCCACAAACACACAGCTCCTTCCTTTACCCTCCGGTCCTTCACAATAAAGTTACAGATACTGTTACAGCCCAACACAAAGACCACAGCTCTCAGTTATCACATGTTAAATCTGCTCCAAACCAACTTAAATGATCGCTCACAACTTTAAATCAGAACCAACAAGCTCAATAACTCTGTTTAACACACAGCTCCTTCCTTAAACCCTCCGGTCCTTCACAATAAAGTGGCTAAAACTCTCACTTATTACATGTTAAATCTGCTTCAAACCAACTTAAAAATGGTTTGAAAATAATGATTTTCAGCTTTAAACTATAACCAACAAGCAGACACAGTGTTGTTAATATATACATGAAGCCGTTTAAACAGCTAAATAATATAAATAATGAAAAGAAGCGTCACCTTGTGGGATAATCCAGTCAGAGAGGTGAGATCTGGACCTGTAGAGCTCTAAATATATTTAATCTATCTATAAATAACCTGCTCTAAATACTGAGCCTCCTCCTGCACCTCCTCCAGCAGCTCCTCTCCTCTAATAATCTCTCCTGCTGCTGCTCTGTCCTCCTCCTGTTTATCTCTAGCAGCCTGTTGCTCTTCATTCAGACACCAACTCCTCCAGTCACAAGTCAGTCAACAGCCAACGAGTCCCTCCCTCAGTCTCCTCCTCCTCTCAGCTCCTCCTCCCTCAGTCTCCTCCTCCTCCCTCTGCTCCTCCTCCTCTCTGCTCTCTCTCCTCCTCCTCCTCTCAGCTCCTCCTCCTCTCAGCTCCTCCTCCCTCAGTCTCCTCCTCCTCTCTGCTCTCTCTGCTCCTCCTCCCTCAGTCTCCTCCTCCCTCAGTCTCCTCCTCCCTGCTCCTCCCTCCCCCAGGCGGTACAACAGATCCAGGCCTGTCTCTGTAACAAACTACATTTACTCCTGTTCTACTGGACGTATTTATCATTTTGAGGTACTATTTTATGTAACTTTCTCCTTCTACTTCACTACATTTAGAGGTAAATATTGAACTTTTTCTCCACTACAATTATCTGACAGCTTTAGTTACTTTACAGGAAGAGATTTAACATGAAAACATGATGAATTTAAAGTTTTTAGACGTTTTTTTTTAAAATAAACATCATAAAATCATATTAACTAGTTAAATGAGCCCTACCTTGAGAAAATTCAAGTTTCAAGATGCATTTACCCAGGTCTGTTTGCACTAATAACATGTTGTTGGTAACATTAGATGACTGTGAGGAAGGTTGTCGCCTCAGAAGGTTACCACCTCAGGAGGTTAACACCTCAGAAGGTTACCACCTCAGGGGGTTACCGCCTCAAGACGTTACCACCTCAGGGGGTTTCCGCCTCAGGGGGTTACCGCCTCAGGAGGTTAACACCTCAGAAGGTTACCACCTCAGGGGGTTACCGCCTCAGCAGGTTACCACCTCAGGGGGTTAACACCTCAGAAGGTTACCACCTCAGGGGGTTACCGCCTCAGCAGGTTACCACCTCAAGAGGTTACCACCTCAGGAGGTTAACACCTCAGAAGGTTACCACCTCAGGGGGTTACCGCCTCAGCAGGTTACCACCTCAGGAGGTTAACACCTCAGAAGGTTACCACCTCAAGAGGTTACCGCCTCAGGGGGTTACCGCCTCAGGAGGTTACCACCTCAGGAGGTTACCACCTCAGAAGGTTACCACCTCAGGAGGTTAACACCTCAGAAGGTTACCACCTCAGGAGGTTACCACCTCAGAAGGTTACCACCTCAGGAGGTTAACACCTCAGAAGGTTACCACCTCAGGAGGTTAACACCTCAGGAGGTTACCACCTCAGGAGGTTACCGCCTCAGGAAGAATTTAAAGTGATTAGACTTTTGTTTTTAAATTAAACTTCATAACAGTAAATAAACTAGTTTAAATGAGCCCGTCCTTGATAAAACTTCAAACATAAATGTATCATAATAATGTAATAATATATGTATAATATATAAAACAGTGGTTCATTCTGCATAACGAGAACTTTTACTTTTGATACTTTAAGTACATTTGGATGAATGAGTCATTTTTGACCCATGTGTGTAAAATTGATGTAATAATACAAAAACTATTTTTCTTCATAAAGTATGAAAGGAAAAATGGATATAATGATCTGTTGTAATAAAAAAAGATATTCAAATAATACTTGGAGTATTCAATCATAAAATAAACTGATTTAAAAAGAAACACAGCAGCATTAAATAACAATATTATATTAAATAACATGAAGGGAATTAATGTTGTGTATCAAAGGGTTAACAGTCGGAGACATCCCTCCCTCAGTCTCCTCCCCCCTGCGCCTCCTCCTCTTCCTCCTCCCCCTCCTCCTCCTCCTCCTCCTCTTCCTCCTCCTCCTCCTCTTCCTCCTCCTCCTCCTCCTCCTCCTCCTCCCTCCTCCTCCTCCTCTTCCTCCTCCTCCTCCTCCTCCTCCTCCTCCTCCCCCAGGCCTTCCAACAGATCCAGGCCTGTCTCGTTCTGCTACCTGGGAAAACTTTTCACCCTGTTCACTGCCACAATGAAACTCCTTCTCCTCCTCCTCCTCCCACTTCTTTCACATATTAGATACTACTATAAGGTAGTAAACACCAACAGACTCCTGCCTCCTCCTCCTCCTCCTCCTCCTCCTCCTCTTTGGTGTTTCTCACATCTAACTTCACCTCCTTCAAGCTACTAAAGACGCCTCCAGATATGCCAGGAATGCAGAGATAAAGACTTCATTACTCAGGCTGAGGAGCAGGAGGAGGAGGAGGAGCAGCAGGAGGAGGAGCAGGAGGAGGAGGTGTTTTCATTACTCAGGCTGAGCTGAGGAGCAGCAGGAGGAGGAGGAGGAGGAGCAGGAGGAGGAGGTGTGCTCGCTTCTGTTTTCTCTTGCTACTTTTTATGGGTTGGGTTTAATAAAGAAACACAGAGCAGGTTGTAGTTCCTCTCTGGAAGTTTAGTTCAGACCACCAGGAACCTGCTTCTTCATACCAGCTTCCTCTTCAGGTTCAACACCTCATGATCTCATGCTTTCATGTTTTAATGTTTTCATGTTTTAATGTTTTCATGATCTCATGTTTTCATGTTTTCATCAGATTAAACACCTCATGTAAATCCTGTTATGTTCATTAATAATGTTCATGAGTCCTTTTGTCCCGCGAGATGTTTAAATATAGTGTCAGAAACTAAAAATCCCCAATAAACATTATTTATATTTCATTAATAACTCCATTATTAACCATCTCAATCAATATTTAGTGTAATAGAGTTCTTTACCTCTCAGAGAATTCACTCGGTTTTCATAATAAAATGTTAAAACTTTTTTTTATCTACATTGGAAATACCTACATATAAAATACAATAGTTTTACATTACATTGATTTAAAAAAATTATTTTACATTTTTAATTAATTTCGTTTTATGAAAAAATAATTTTTACCTATTTTTTTTTTTTTTTAACTTTGAAATGGGTCGATTTGACCCTCAACACAACCGGAGGGGTAAAGGGAGAGTTGTGATTGTTTTTGTGAGGTTTGTTTCAATAATTCTCCATCTTATTAAAGCCACCAGGCTGTGGGCGGAGCCTAAACAACAACAGGAAGTAGCGAATGTAAACACGCCTATCTTCACTCCTGTTAGCTCCACCAGGCTGTGGGCGGAGCCTAAACAACAACAGGAAGTAGTGAATGTAAACATGCCTATCTTCAGTCCCGTTAGCTCCACCAGGCTGTGGGCGGAGCCTAAACAACAACAGGAAGTAGTGAATGGAAACACGCCTATCTTCAGTCCCGTGAGCTCCACCAGGCTGTGGGCGGAGCCTAAACAACAACAGGAAGTAGTGAATGTAAACACGCCTATCTTCAGTCCCGTTAGCTCCACCAGGCTGTGGGCGGAGCCTAAACAACAACAGGAAGTAGTGAATGTAAACACGCCTATCTTCAGTCCCGTTAGCTCCACCAGGCTGTGGGCGGAGCCTAAACAACAACAGGAAGTAGTGAATGTAAACACGCCTATCTTCAGTCCCGTTAGCTCCACCAGGCTGTGGGCGGAGCCTAAACAACAACAGGAAGTAGTGAATGTAAACACGCCTATCTTCAGTCCCGTTAGCTCCACCAGGCTGTGGGCGGAGCCTAAACAACAACAGGAAGTAGTGAATGTAAACACGCCTATCTTCAGTCCCGTTAGCTCCACCAGGCTGTGGGCGGAGCCTAAACAACAACAGGAAGTAGTGAATGGAAACACGCCTATCTTCAGTCCCGTTAGCTCCACCAGGCTGTGGGCGGAGCCTAAACAACAACAGGAAGTAGTGAATGTAAACACGCCTATCTTCAGTCCCGTTAGCTCCACCAGGCTGTCTGACGGTAAAGTGGTGAAAATATTCTAAATACAGCGAACACCAGCACTGGAGTGGTGTTTTTAGGTGTTTCAACATTATTTCCAGACCGGTAGCGTGCCGAGCGTCATTACTGCAGATAATAACCTGATTATGGATAAATACTTCAGTTATAAAGTCAGAAGTATCCATGAAGTGCTGAAACAGAACGGACCTTGTGGACGATGTCTCCCAGCTCTCTGCAGTAGCTGAAGATGTTCCTGGTGGACGTGAAGCCGCTGAGCTGGCTGAACTGATACCTGCAGACACAGAGATTATATTACAGATTATTAGATTTATATTTATATTACAGGTCTGTGAAGGGACTGGGAGACCTATTAATTATTACACACTGGTGATTAAAAGGTACAGAGACAAATTAATCCTGTTAGACAGCAACAGAAAGAGAAACTGAAGATATTTAGAGAGGAGAGGGAGACAGCAACTCAATGACTCTTTTATATAGAAAACCTACAGCAACTAAAACCTCACACTGATGAAAAGGTCTAAAAACCAGATAAAAATCATCTTGCTGCATGGACAGATAATTTACCTTGACAAGATTTCTTAAATTAAGATTATTAAATCTAGAAATAAGCATGTTGTTAATAATAAATAACTCTTAAAACAAGAATAAAACCAGAATAAAAACTCATAAAACCAGAGTAAAACCAGTTAAAACCAGAATAAAACCAGAATAAAACCAGAATAAAAACTCATAAAACCAGAGTAAAACCAGTTAAAACCAGAATAAAACCAGAATAAAACCAAGAGATTTCTCAAATTAAGATGATTAAATCTAGAAATAATCATGTTGAACACTTAAAATAATAAATTAACTCTTGAAACAAGATAAATGATCTAACAATTCTAAATCAAATAATCATCAGGTCACTCTGCTCGGGCCAGTTCATCGCTGCTGGCAGCTTTACTTTATCTGGTTTTAAGAGTTAATTTATTATTTTAAGTGTTCAACATGCTTATTTCTAGATTTAATAATCTTAATTTAATAAATCTTGTCAAGGTAAATTATCTGTCCATGCAGCAAGATCATTTCCCTCAGATTTACTGTTTGATCTGGTTTTAGACCTTTAGATTTACTGTTTGATCTGGTTTTAGACCTTTAGATTTACTGTTTGATCTGGTTTTAGACCTTTAGATTTACTGTTTGATCTGGTTTTAGACCTTTAGATTTACTGTTTGATCTGGTTTTAGACCTTTAGATTTACTGTTTGATCTGGTTTTAGACCTTTAGATTTACTGTTTGATCTGGTTTTAGACCTTTAGATTTACTGTTTGATCTGGTTTTAGACCTTTAGATTTACTGTTTGATCTGGTTTTAGACCTTTAGATTTACTGTTTGATCTGGTTTTAGACCTTTAGATTTACTGTTTGATCTGGTTTTAGACCTTTAGATTTACTGTTTGATCTGGTTTTAGACCTTTAGATTTACTGTTTGATCTGGTTTTAGACCTTTAGATTTACTGTTTGATCTGGTTTTAGACCTTTAGATTTACTGTTTGATCTGTTTTAGACCTTTAGATTTACTGTTTGATCTGGTTTTAGACCTTTAGATTTACTGTTTGATCTGGTTTTAGACCTTTAGATTTACTGTCTGATCTGGTTTTAGACCTTTAGATTTACTGTTTGATCTGGTTTTAGACCTTTAGATTTACTGTTTGATCTGGTTTTAGACCTTTAGATTTACTGTTTGATCTGTTTTAGACCTTTAGATTTACTGTTTGATCTGGTTTTAGACCTTTAGATTTACTGTTTGATCTGGTTTTAGACCTTTTTGTGCAGCCACGACTCTTTTTATAACCCAGCAGAGCAAACAGTAGAGCTACCTGCAGGATAAAATAGCTGTGGAGAGGTGTGTGTATATATAACGGTTAGATAACTCCTCTCACAGACCTGTTGAGCAGAGAGAAGAGTCCCTTGGCGGAGGTGATGAGCTCCACCACCACCTGCAGGATGCCGGCCGGCAGCTTGGTGGCGCTCCGCCCGTCGTAGCTGTTGCGGCGCCAGCGGCCCTGGATGCCCATCTGGAGGGTGTGGGCCACGGCACGCAGCTTCTCCGTCAGGCCACGCAGGCTCTCCCCACCCATACCGTAGGTCTACACACACACACACACACACACACACACACACACACACACACACACACAGGTTAGAGGTCGGCTCCACTCCTGAATCCTCCCACTCAGTTCTACATAACCAGTCTGTGATGTTTGATGCTTTACTTCCCTCTTCAACACTCAGAAACAGAAACAGGGTCGAGTGTTAGAGACCTGTTTCATACTCTAACATTACAACATCCATATTTTATATTCTGGCTGCTTGGAGCTGCTGCCCAGCACTGTTATTATACTGTGGATTCTTTCTTCTTCCTCTTCCGGACACAATTTCATCCCGCTACTAAATTATATATCAAAATGTGCGGTTTGATCGGGATTGGTGTGCTATTACTTAAAACTGTCAAAAAATAAATTTGAAAACTGCGCTCCAGGCCGCAAATTCCACTCTACAGAAATAATTTATACATAGAAACGTAGGAAAATTAGTCTTCTCCCTCACAATCCTCTGGTAAAGCTGTCAGAGTTATAGTTTGGGCGTAGGACGCACAGATGATCCACCAACACCACCAACAGCCTCATTGGCTCCCATATTAAAAACACAGGAAGATTTCTGAAAAAGGGAGATGGAACAGTTTTTTTAGATCGGTCTAACAAAGCTATTTTTTTATTTTTCTGAAAAAAACATATGTAGAGGTTCAGGAAGAACTCGGGACGCTCAAAGTGAAGTCGGATCAATGATAGGTATTATGGTTTCGCCAAAAATGCTTTCTGTTCGAGGGCAGAAATTCCAGTCTGTCCACCTCTGCTGTCACTGTTCAGGAACATTCTACAGCTGCAGTTAATTCGGTTGATTGCTCTGCTCTGATTGGTCGACCTCAATGCCTTTGATGCTTTGATGTGTCTCTCACAGAAAGAGAGACCCAGACACACACACACAGACACACACACACACACACACACACACATTTTGAGGTTAAAGGTCATAGGTAGTATTATTATTATTATTATTATAATGTACAATACGATATAAACTAAGCAGCTGAAGCAGCAGCAGGTTATTGTGAGGACCTCTCTTCAGGTCGAGAGGTTCAGGGACTCTTAGTAGTTAAACACCAACCAGCTGAACAATCATCATCTTTACTGAGTGTCCCTGAATGTTTCATCTGGTTCATTATGTAACGTTGGTCTGATTCATGTGAGTGTCTGATGCTGTTTATTATCAATGAGAGCTGTGTTTACACTTCACAGAGCATCAACACACACACACACACACACACACACACACACACACACACACACACACACAGAACAATAAGTCTATCTGTGAGAAGTGCTATAAATCACTTTTAGTTACTTACCTACTTATCTGACAGCTTTAGTTACTTTACAGGTCGAGATTTAACATAAAATATCTGATCAATTTAAAGTGAAAATGAAAAAGTGGCTTTTTTTTATTAATAAATCTTATAACAGTATATTAAGTATTTAAATGAGGCCTTTACAAAAGTAAAACACTGCTTACATAAAAACATCATTACAAATAATGTAATAATATGTTTAGAATATATAAAACAATCTGAGTGGCTCCATTCTACATAACTTTTACTTTTGATACTTTAAGTACATTTTGCAGCAGGAGGTGCCTGCTCCTGTTTCTCCTCCTCTCTCATATCAAACATCATGAAATGTTTTCTCTCTCTCACATCAAAGTCTCGTCATGCTTCAGCTGCAACTAAACACATTTAGAAAACAAAGCTTGCTCTAATACTTCACATGCTGCAAATATCTGGGAAAGTTAAAATAAGACCTCCTCCTCCTCCTCCTCCTGCTCCTCCTCCTCCTCCTCCTCCTCCTCCCCTTTAATTCTCTGAACGGTTTTATTTATTTTTTCTCTGCTGCCTAATTAATTTTCCTCCCTTTCCAATTCACAGAGGGAGTTTTAGGACACTTGTTGCTGTGTGTGTGTGTGTGTGTGTGTGTGTGTGTGTGTGTGTGTGTGTGTAACAGTCTGTAAACTGTTTGTTGTCAAAGTGTTGAAGTCATTAACCGTTAAACACACAGTGTGTATGAGTGAGTGTGTGTTTCTCTGTCTAACAGACATCAACAGTCTGTCTGACAGGTTTTAAAGACAATAAGTCCAAATTCTCTGATTTCAGCTTCTTCAATGTGAATATTTCTGGTTTCTTTGTTCCTTTATGACAATAAACTGAATATCTCTTTGGTTTGTGGACAAAACAAGAGATTTGAGGACGTCATCTGGTGGTTTGTTGATATTTTTATACATTTTATTCACCAAACAACTAATCGATTAATCCTTTAAATAATCAACAGATTAATCCATAATGATAATAATCGTTAGTTGCTGCTCTAAAGTCTGAGCTCTGATATCAGAACATTAATCACCTCAGACACACACACACACACACACACACACACACACACACACACACACACACACACACACACACACACCCAGCAGAGCCTGGAGACACAGAGCTGCCATGGACACACACTGTAAACAAACAGGCACAGTGATCGTGCTCCTCACTTCACTTTTACTTCACTTTTACTTTACTTTAACCCTTTATCTTTGTGTAAACAAACAGGCGTGGTGACTGTGCCTCCTCACTTTACTTTACTTTACTTTAACACTTTATTTTAGTAAACAAACAGGCATGGTGACTGTGCTCCTCACTTTACTTTACTTTACTTTAACACTTTATTTTAGTAAACAAACAGGCACAGTGATCGTGCTCCTCACTTCACTTTTACTTCACTTTTACTTTACTTTAACCCTTTATCTTTGTGTAAACAAACAGGCGTGGTGACTGTGCCTCCTCACTTTACTTTACTTTACTTTACTTTTACTTTACTTTAACACTTTATTTTAGTAAACAAACAGGCGTGGTGACTGTGACTCCTCACTTTACTTTACTTTTCCTTTACTTTAACACTTTATTTTAGTAAACAAACAGGCACAGTGACCGTGCTCCTTACTTTACTTTTACTTTACTTTACTTTACTTTAACACTTTATTTCTGTGCTCCTCACCAGGCAGCAGAGCTTCTCCACGGCCTCCAGGACCAGCTCCTGGTGGCCGATCTTCTTCACCCCCAGCCTCTCCAGGTCGTGGTGGTTCAGCTGGAGCAGATCCACTCCGGACAGGTTCCAGTCTGAGACCTGGTACTGGTGCAGGGGGGCGTCCAGTCCTGACCAGGAACCAGGAACACAGGGACACATTAGGAAAGTCTGACAGGTTTTATTAATCGCTAAAACACTAAAACCTGCTGGCTGAACTCAGTTATCAGCTGATGAACTCATGAAGCTGACGGAGAAACTTTCTGGTGTCAATAAAACATTTCACATGTAAAACATCATCAAACTAGCAGCTTTGCTATAATCCGACATATTTACAAAGATGTTTTTAGATGTTCATTAATGTGCACTGTCCCTATCCCAAAATAAAGTATTACAATAAATAAATAAATAAATAAATAAATATCTCACTCAGACTTTCCAGCAGAACTCTGAACTCATCCTCAATCTAAAAACACTCTAATGCACATGTCATATATATATATATATATATATATATATATATATATATATATATATATATATATACACAATATTGAATCAAAATACAAATCAAATCAAATACAAATAGAGATCACATGTCATTGGTTAAACACTCAAAACTGATTGCACTTGTTTCAGATCATGTAACACAACAAAAGTCAGGAGAGAAGAAGAGAAGGAGAGAAGGAGAGAAGGAGAGAAGGAGAGAAGAAGAGAAGGAGAGAAGAAGAGAAGAAGAGAAGGAGAGAAGGAGAGAAGAAGAGAAGGAGAGAAGGAGAGAAGAAGAGAAGGAGAGACGGAGAGAAGAAGAGAAGGAGAGAAGGAGAGAAGAAGAGAAGGAGAGAATGAGAGAAGGAGAGAAGGAGAGACGGAGAGAAGGAGAGAAGAAGAGAAGGAGAGACGGAGAGAAGAAGAGAAGAAGAGAAGGAGAGACGGAGAGAAGAAGAGAAGAAGAGAAGGAGAGAAGGAGAGACGGAGAGAAGGAGAGAAGAAGAGAAGGAGAGACGGAGAGAAGAAGAGAAGAAGAGAAGGAGAGAAGGAGAGAAGGAGAGAAGGAGAGAAGAAGAGAAGGAGAGAAGAAGAGAAGGAGAGAAGGAGAGAAGAAGAGAAGGAGAGAAGGAGAGAAGGAGAGACGGAGAGAAGGAGAGAAGAAGGAAGTCTGACACTGATGGAAGAAACAATGTGACGATTGTCGGCTTTATACTGTACAAAAACAGAATAAAGTCTGTCAGTCTGGCCCTGAATATATGATATTAATTAATATTGTTTCCAGTGAGTGATCAATAGATTGTGAGTGATCAATAGATTGTGACTGATCAATAGATTGTGAGTGATCAATAGATTGTGACTGGTTGCAGGTTCACATCAACACAGAAGCAGAAGGAGAGAAGATCCAGAAGTGTAGAAACAGAGAAACAAGGAGGAGGAAAACTAAAGACAAAGAGCAAAGCAGAGTTTCATTTCTGATATATAGAACATGTTTCATTCATCAAGAGACAATCAGGGAAAAATATATGAATAAAAATAACTTCTCCCTGAGAACTTTATGTTGTGAACAACGTGTTTTATATTGTTAATAATAAATAAATAATAATAATTAATAATAATAATAATAATAACTTTGTTTCTGATCTGAGAGCAGTTTGGTCTGAAACACATGCAGGTAAACTCTTGATGAGTCAGAGGTTTAATAAATAATAATAATAATAATAATAATAATAATAATAATAATAATAAATAGAGCTGGAAGCTTTTGTGTTTAAGGTTTCAGAAAATGTTTTTTAGCAAAAGAGAAAAACTGAACTGAAAAGCCCAGAAGGTGAGAAAGTGAGGGGTGTGTGTGTGTGTGTGTGAGTGTGCGTGTGTGCGTGTGTGTGTGTGTGTGTGTGTGTGTGTGTGTGCGTGTGCGTGTGGTGTGTGTGTGTGTGTGTGTGTGTGCAGGCAGAGACCTGTCCAGCTGCTGATATCTGAGTTATGATTTAAAGTCTTCAGCTGCTGATCGTCATGTTGGAGGGTTGAAGAGAAGAAACTTCTGTAGAATCTACTGACTAAACAGTCAGTAAACGTTATAAATGACTGATTGATTCTGACTGTTTGTGTTCTAATTATAAACCACGAGATCCTTCAGCTGTTCCCCTCTAAGCCTCAGAGCTTTATGACTCAATATCAGCTCAACATGAAGTCCTCAACAATCACACAATCATTTAGTTTCACACACAAACCTGTTAACTGCTTTCACTTTCACTGTGATAAATGTTTCATATGTTTGGAAGAGATTGATACAGTTAATCAATAATCAATACAGTTTGGAGAAGAAACAGTGAAAAACCAACTGACAAACAATAAATAAATAACTAGAATGAAGCAAATACATGCTGGAAACAAGTCAAATGATCTGCCAGGGCAGTAAATAAATGTTTCTTTGTTAGAATTCTTTCATATTATTATTATTATTATTATTATTATTATTATTATTATTATTGTTATTATTATTTATTCCACATGCTGTTGGATACTTTACTCTGCAACAATACGTCACATTGTTTAGAGGATCATGTGCTTTAAGGATTAATCTGCATGTTAGTTAAGCAGTAATTACAGCTCATGGCCACATGATATATGATGTTTTCCTCTGAAACGAAGGAACGTTGAGTAAATGTGCTGAGTTCCTCCCAGAACTGTAATAGATTACTGAACAAAGCTCCATAATAAATATTGATCTCTCTCAGTGTTAGAGAGACTTTATTCCCCATAAACCAACTGAGGCTCCTTCCTGTTGTTGTCATGCTGCGTTTGTATTTATTTGTATTTATTTGTTTATGGTAACTGTGTTAAATGTAGTAACGTGTCTCTTTTCATGCTCTGATAATAAAGGTGTGTCTAAAACCAGATTATCTTCTTAAAAAACAAATAATCTGGCCATCAGGTGTCTCAACGAGACTTTTACTGCTTAAATAAAGGAGATTTACATAGAAACCAGCAGGACAGTGAACGCAACGTGTTCTATAAGGAGATCGAAAACAGCCAGGTAGATAAGAACACCTGACCACACACACACACACACACACACACACGGCCAGGCCACTTCCTCATTCCTCCTCCACCTTTCTCCTCTTCTCCTCCAGGAGGATTTACTCTGTTTCTATTTCTGACTTCACGGTTTGAGCCAAAGTCTCCGTGAGCAGATCAAGGTGTGAACCAGCGGTGTGTGTGTGTGTGTGTGTGTGTGTGAGTGTGTGTGTGTGTGCGTGTGTGTGTGTGTGTGTGTGTGTGTGTGTGTGTGTGTGTGTGAGTCCTCACCTCGGAGCCACTGCTCCACTCGGTCCTCGCTCCACGCCGCTATCGGCTCCATGCTGCTGGGCGTCCTGCTGCAGACTCTGGTCCGGGTCCAGGCCGTCCTGGAGGACTTCTACCTCTCCACCGGGCTGCTGCAGGAGGAGCAGGAGGAGGAGCAGGAGGAGCAGGAAGCGGATCCTGGTCTGGAGTCCGACGAGGACGACTGGCACTCCTCTTTCCCTCAGGTAGGACAGACAGGTAGACAGACAGGTGGACAGACAGGTAGACAGGCAGACAGGTAGCAGCCTGTCAGCCAATAGCGGAGCTGTCAGTCCGACCCGGACCACAGACCCCTCCCCCTCCTCCCGACCCCTCCCTCCTCCTCACCTGGAGCAGCAGGAGGTGCTGCAGCTTTAAGATTCATAACTTCCCTCGTGACTTTTACTTTCATGCACTAATACGTCATGACGCAGTGACGAGGCGCACAGCCTAGTCTGCACAGCGGACCTGGACCTGGACCTGGACCAGAGACTATATAAGACCTGGACCTGGACCAGAGACTATATTAGACCATAGCTATATCATATTTTGTGGCAGAAAGTCCCTCTATTGATTGTTATAAAGTCATAATTCTGTTGAGATGCTTCAAGTGTCAACAAGAATAATTCTGATTCCTGAATCTTTGTTGATGAGAGCACAAAAACACTGAGTCAGCAAAAAAAATAAGCAAATCTATCGGTATAATTATTATTGATTATTAATCTGGTAACTACAAACTGTCTTCATTATAGTTTAATGTATCCATATCTCTCATATTGTGATATATTTTCCTACTAAACTCCACAGAGTTTTAGTTCTTCAGGAACGTTTTGTTATGAATCAGATCTGAGTCACATGATCATCTGGACCTTCAGATATTTACTCTTCATCACATCAATATCTCTCTAATATCTGCTTTTATTTATATTCAGATCATGAGAACTTTCCAGAGCACTTGAAGACTTATTTTAAATTTAATCCTCAGGTTGATCCAACGCCTCAGTCTTTAGATCTTCATCCTCCAGATTTATGACACGCAGAGATCAATTTATTGATACATTGAGGGAATAAATTATGGAATAAATATATTTTCCCATCTGGCAAAGAACCCCACCTCTATAAAATGTTTCAGAAGATTAAAGTCTAAAAGCTAATTTAACTACTGTTTTAAAATTCTAATTCACACACAAATACACTTTTATAACATGTTCATTTTTGTTTTTTATTGTTTTATTGTTATTGCCATAATAACTTGTTGATGTTATACATGTGTTGTTTCTATTATCAGTTTATTACTTTTTTATAACTATGACATTTAGGTGGAGGCTTTAAATGAATAAAACCCATCCAGTTTTTCTGCCTCTCCTTAACTTTACACTATATGTTATCTTTCTCATTTTATGTAATTATAACTGTGCAAATACAATAAAATAAAGATAAACCTCTGAGATGTCGTGGAATTGAAGTATAAACTTGCATGAAATGGAAATACTGAAGTAAAATGAAAGTACCTTTGTACTTGAGTAAATGTTACTGATATCAGCTTATCCCACACTTATTGGTCTTTATCTTTTATTAACAGACCAGATAATGCTTGGGATGATTTATAAATGGTTTTAGTTAAATATATATATTCCTTTTTTAAATGGTCAGCAATTGACCAATCCTGAACATTATTTAGCTATTTATTTTCTTTAGTTATTGTCTTTATTTTCTTAATTTTATTATTTGTTCTTCTTCTTCTTTACCTTCTTCTTCTTACTATAATTATTATTTATTTTATTTTATTTAATTTCATTTTATTTTTTTAATTATTTTATTATTATTTCTAGATCTGGTTGATAATATATATTATTTTATAATACTCTCAAATATATTTTTTAATAAAGTGATTTGCTTCAGTAAACAGCCCACTATGATGAGATTCTTCAGAGATTTATAACAATTAATACTAGTAATGTTATGATACTATATAATATACAAGGAGCACACCTACAACAAGCATTCCTTTACAAGTATTTATTGATACAGCAACCTATGACCTTTAACCTCAACATGTGTGTGTGTGTGTGTGTGTGTGTGTGTGTGTGTGTGTCAAGCATGTGTATCTGGAGGAGTTTGCGCGCTTGCGTGTATCTGTAACTGTAATCACATCAAAGGATCAAAGGCTTTGTGGTCGACCAATCGGAGCAGAGCAATCAACAAAATTAACTGCAGCTGTAGAATGTTCCTGAACAGTGACAGCAGAGGTGGACAGACTAGAATTTCTGGCCTCGAACAGAAAGCATTTTTGGCAAAACCATAATACCTATCATTGATCCGACTTCACTTTGAGCGTCCTGAGTTCTTCCTGAACGTCTACATATGGTTTTTTTTGAGAAAAATGAAAAAATAGCTTTGTTAGAGCGATCTAAAAAAACTGTTACATCTCCCTTTTTCAGAAATCTTCCTGCGTTTTTAATATGGGAGCCAATGAGGCTGTTGGTGGTGTTGGTGGATCATCTGTGCGTCCTACGCCCAAACTATAACTCTGACAGCTTTACCAGAGGATTGTGAGGGAGAAGACTAATTTTCCTACGTTTCTATGTATAAATTATTTCTGTAGAGTGGAATTTGCGGCCTGGAGCGCAGTTTTCAAATTTATTTTTTGACAGTTTTTTCTCTCCCTCTACACTCTGGCGATGATGTCACACACTGTGACACGCCACATTCCGTGCAATACACACCCATTATAATCTCAGAATTTCTCCAAAAATGATCATGGTCATTGAACAGGGATTGATAAAAAACTATATGACCTATCGAAACGTGGATTAATACACCGATACACAAGACTTGTGTCTACTGTTTAAAGTTTAAATGGAGTCTCTAGGTGAAATTATGCCGGAGAAGTAGACGTTTAAAAATCTACAATTATTGTTCTTTTTTGCTCATTTTTTGTCGCCCGTCCCATTCACTTCAATGCAAAATTTTGGGCAAATTCGTATTCTGTTGAGAAAAGTAATAGCACACCGATCCCGATCAAACCGCACGTTTTGATATGTAATTATCCAAAAACTAGTAGCGGGAGGAAATTGCGTCCGGAAGAGGAAGAAGATAAAATCCCCAGTATAACAGTAGTGCAGCACTGGTCCCATAATGTAAACCAGTCCAATAATCCTGTAATAATGCTGCAGTAGAGACAGAAAGCTCCTTCGGTCATTCTGTCGACGCTCCAGATAAATAAACACAATTATGAAAAAACAAACACCGTTTTTTCTAATAACCTTTTTAAATTCCCTTACAGTGCATGAATTGTTTATGAGACTAAAATAAGAGTTTCTCCAGACCAGCAGCCGGATAATCCTCTTTACTGGTTACACTGGTCTATCTCTCTCTCTCTCTCTCTCTCGCTCTCCCTCTCTCTCTCTCTCTCTCTCTCTCTCTCTCTCTCTCTCTCTCTCTCTCTCTCTGTGCGCATGCGTGAGTGTGAGCTGAGCGAGTGGGAGCTGGAGTGTTTGACGGTGGTGAGTGGTTTTTTCAAACTTTTCTATCTTTGTTTGTTTGTTTGTTTGTTTTGTATGTTTTAGTGTAGTTTGTGAGCCTTGTAGCGGTCAGTGTGTGTGTGACAGCGGGCATCATGCCCGGTGTCGGAGTGGATGAGGAGGAGCTGCAGAAACTGACAAGAGGACATGCAGTCAAACTTTTGCCGGCTGTCAGCTGTTCAGTTGAGGATGCAGCATATGCCATCGGAGAGCTGGTGGGGTTTAAAAGTGTTAAAGCTGCCTCACGGATGAACCGTGCTATTGTCATTTTTTTGGATGATGTGACAAAGGTGGAGAAAGTGGTGGAAAGTGGCGTGGTGATCCATGATACCTTCACGCCGGTGTTTCCTTTGGTTAATCCGGCGAGAAGGATCATGATCTCTAACACGCCGCCTTTCATTAAAAATGAGGACTTGGCCACAGAATTGTCCCGCTACGGACGAGTTATCTCCCCAATAAAGATGTTGATGATGGGAAGTAAAACCCGAGCGGAGATGAAGCATGTTGTGTGTTACCGGCGGCAGGCTTTCATGGTGCTCAAAGACGGCGCTAAAGATCTTAACCTGTCTTTGAGTTTTAAGGTGGACGGTTTCAATTATGTTGTGTTTGTCACATCCGAGACCATGAAGTGTTTTGTTTGTGGAGCCGAGGGGCACTTGGCTCGAGCCTGCCCCGAGGCCAAGGAGGCTGCCGGTGGCGCAGCGGAGCCCCTCCCCCGGCGCGTCGGGGCCAAGCCCCCCCGTGCCTGGGGGTCGGAGGCTTCGACCTCCGGTGAGCCGAGTGTTTCGGCCTCTCGTGAGCCGGCAGCTGATGCGTCAGCAGATGGTGAGGGTAGTTCAGGTGAGACGGGCTCACCTGTTGTACAGCGGTCTGATGAGACGGCAGAGCCACATGTACAGGAGGTGATGGAGCAGGAGCAGGCTGCTAGCGCAGGGGAAAATGTTGCTGTCACACCCTCTAATGAAAGTAAACAGGAAAAGGTAAAGAAGGATAAGGAACATAAAGTGAATGCCGATGAGGTGGTGAATGAGGTGATGGAGGAGGACATGGCTGAGGATAAAAGGTCAGGAAAAAGGAAAATTGGTGAGTGTCAGGAGGGGGAGGAGGAGGAAGAGGAGGATGGGGAGGAAGATAGTGGAGATGAAGTGTGTGAAGAGTGCGATATAACTCCATCTCAGGAGTCTCAGAGTATTACTTATTCATCAAGAGAAATTAAAAAGTTCCTAAAAGACACAAAAAGGAAAGCAGCTGTGCAGGTGGAGAATTTCTTCCCCGACCTGAAGGGCTTCATTCAGTCTGTGACACGCCTTAAAAAAATGGAAAACTCTTTTGAACCGAAGGAAGTCTACAGACTGAACAAGTTTGTTACAAAAGCCAGGATGAAGCTCGCTGACCACAATGATGATTTATTTTAAAATGCCTTACCACATCATTGTGGCTGTTCTCTTATTGATCTCTTTTTTTACCAGCATGACTAATATAAATATTGGTTCTTTAAATATTAACGGTGCCAGAAGTGATGTAAAGAGGGCTTCTCTTTATAAACTTATTGATATTAAAAAACTGGATGTAGTTTTTATTCAAGAAACTCATAGTGATGCTGAGAATGAGAGAGACTGGAAGAAGGAGTGGCCTGGCCAGGTTTTTTTCAGCCACAAATCTTTTAATAGTGCTGGAGTCGGTGTGCTTTTTAACAAAGCTTTTAACCCTCACTCTGTCGAGGTGCAGGATGTTTTATTAGGTCACATTTTGAAGGTCAGAGCGCAATACGAGAATGTCAAAATGGTTTTTATTTGTGTTTATGCCCCTGTTTTTAGCAAAGATAGAATGGCTTTTTTAGACATTCTATGTGATGCTATTAGCAGCTGTAACACTGAGGAGCATTTATTTCTGGGAGGTGATTTTAATTGCACAGAACATCCTAATGCAGACAGAAATCACCTGGAGCCCCACCGTGCTTCATGTGCTCGGCTTCAGCGTCTCATCGAAGCTCACGAGCTGCAGGATGTATGGAGAGGGTTCCATAGAAATACCCGGCAGTATACATGGAGCCACAGCCGTGATAATGTTTTATCCATGGCTCGACTTGATCGGTTTTATTGCTTTAAACATCATTTTAGTATTTTTAAATCAAGTCACATTATACCTGTTGGTTTCACAGATCATTCCTTGGTTCAGTGCTCATTTTTTATTTCAAATGTTAAGATAACCAGCGCTTATTGGCATTTTAACACAGCTCTTTTATTAGACAAAGCTTTTAGAGAGGGTTTTAATTATTTATGGGTTTTACACAAGCAGAACAAGTCCAATTTTATTTCTTTACAGCAGTGGTGGGATTTTGGCAAAGTCCAAACCCAACAATTTTGTAAGCAGTATACTCGCAATGTCACTAAGTACATTAGCAGGTCTCTTCAGGACCTAGAGACCGAGGTGGTACAGCTGCAGGGTTTGGCAGACTGTACGGGAGAACAAGGGCATTTTGAAGCCCTTAAAGGAAAAAAGGCTGCTTTAGCCAACTTGCTGGGCATTACAGCGCAGGGGGCGCTGGTTCGGTCTCGTTTTCTGAACGCCTCACAAATGGATGCTCCATCCCAGTTCTTCTTCGGTTTAGAGAGGAAAAATGGGCAGAAGAAGATCATTCACTCACTGCGTGCTGAAGATGGTTCTTCACATACAACAGGCCCAGAGATCCGGAGGTATGCCACATCCTTCTACAAGGCACTGTATTCAAACGAGTTTGTGGATAACCCAGGGCTGGGTGGACAGTTTTTCAGTGACCTGCCTCAGGTGGATGCTGCCTCAAATACGGCCCTGAGTTTTGAACTGACTGTAAAGGAACTCCACACAGCCCTCATGAGCCTGGCCAATGAGAAGGCTCCAGGCATTGATGGGCTCCCTGTGGAGTTCTACAAGTCTTTCTGGACGGTTCTCGGGGAGGATATGTTGGAGGTCTTCCAGGACAGTCTGAACCGGGGACAACTACCACTGAGCTGCCGGAGGGCTGTAATCACCCTGCTCCCCAAAAAAGGAGACCTGCAGCTCTTAAAGAACTGGAGACCGGTTTCATTGCTGTGTGGAGACTATAAGATCCTTTCCAAAGCCCTGGCCCTGAGGCTGAGGGAGGTTGTTGGTGAAATTATTCATGTGGACCAGACCTACTGCGTGCCCGGCAGGTCCATCAGTGATAATATCACTCTAATCAGGCATGTTTTGGACGTCTCTAGCTCATTGGGCACAGACACTGGTTTGATTTCCGTAGACCAGGAAAAAGCTTTTGACCGGGTTGAACACCAGTATCTGTGGCAGGCGCTGGCTGCTTTTGGGTTCAACCCAGGTTTCATAGCTAAGATCCAGGTACTGTACTGTGACATTGCGAGCATACTGAAGGTAAATGGTGGCCTGGCTGCTCCTTTTAATGTGGAGAGGGGGGTTCGGCAGGGATGCTCCCTATCGGGGATGCTTTATTCCCTAGCCATAGAGCCCCTGCTCCACAAATTAAGAAAAGAGCTCAATGGTGTTGTTTTTAATGGATGTCCTGCTGTTTTTAAACTGTCTGCCTATGCTGATGATGTGATTTTAATGGTGAACACACAAAAAGACATTGACACTATAAAAACGAATGTTGGACTGTTTAATGATCTGTCGTCAGCAAAAATAAACTGGACTAAGAGCGACGCAGTCATGATGCATAATAAGCCCACAACCAACCTGGTTTTACCAGGAGGACTGACATGGAAGACAGGGGGCATAAAATACCTTGGGGTGTTCTTAGGCGATGAGACGTTTGTGAATAAGAACTGGGATAATGTGCTGGAGAGGTTTGAAGGTCGGCTCAGGAGGTGGAGCTGGCTGTTACCAGGCATGTCCTATAGAGGAAGGGCACTTATTATCAACAACCTGGTGTCCTCCTCCCTTTGGCACAGACTGGCCTGTGTTGATCCTCCACCTAATCTGCTTTCAAAAATACAGGAGATGTTAGTTAATTTTTTTTGGGATAAACTTCACTGGATCCCTCAAGCTGTCCTTTACCTTCCGAAGGATGAGGGAGGGCAAGGACTTGTCCACTTGGCCAGTAGAGGAGCTGCTTTCCGGCTGCAGTTCATTCAGCGACTGCTGTACGGCCCCAAAGACCTGGTCTGGAGGCCGCTAGCTCACCTGATTCTCCAGAGGTTCGCTGACCTGGGTTTAAACGTTTCTCTGTTCCTTATGGACCTCAGCACTGCAGACCTTCGTACTTTGCCACTGTTCTACCGGGGAGTTTTTTCTGTGTGGAAGCTGATGGCAAGGGAGAAAAGCACGGTCTCTCTTCACTGGCTGCTTCAGGAGCCTGTGGTTTTTGGAGGACAATTTGGCGCCCCTTTCTGGGCAGGAGCAGCACTGAGAGACTTTTTCTGCCGGTCCAGGCTCACGACTCTGGGGTCTGTCTTTCACCTGGCTGGAGCTGGACTGCAGGATGCAGCAGCCCTGGCAGCTGGTGTGGGGGTCCGGTCTGTGAGGACCATTGGCAGACTGTTGGAGCACTGGAGAGGCTGCCTGAGTGGACAACAACAACTGTTACTGAGCCGGCACTCCCAAGGTTTTATTGCCCCCTGCACTGACGATCCGTTTCCTTCCATCACTGTCCGCCCGGATTTAAAAGACTGTTCTGGTTGGTTTTTAAACACACAGCACTGCACTTTAAGCCTACAGGAGGCCACTGGTAAGGCCCTGTACAGAGTCATGGTGAAGTGTCTGAATGGAAAGAATCTGAACCGTGTGGACACTCCATGGAGAGGTCACCTGCAGCTGGGAGATGAGGTGATGCCTGCCTGGAGGAGCCTCTATAAAGGCCCACTGACGAAGAAAGTGTCAGACTTACAGTGGAGGGTGCTACATGGTATTGTGGCGGTCAACTCCTTCCTGTCTGTCATCGCCCCAGGGCACACTGACCGATGTGTGTTCTGCGATGAGAGGGAGACAGTCTTTCACTGTTACAGCGAGTGTGCACGTCTCACTCCTCTTTTCACTCTTCTGAAGAGTCTCTTCAGTGTAGCTAGAGAAGAGTTCTCTGTGCAGGTGTTTATCCTGGGTGTGAAGTACAGAAAGGCAGCAGAAAACAAGTGTAAACTTCTTAACTTCATACTGGGACAGGCCAAGATGGCATTGTGTGTGAGCAGGAGAAGGAAAGAGGAGGACATGTTGGATGTTGATGTGAGCTTGTTGTTCAGTCGGATGGTGAAGGCCAGGGTCCATATAGATTTTAAATATTACAGTCAGATGCAGGACATGGAGCAGTTCATGAAGGTCTGGACTTACTCCAACATACTGTGTTCAGTTACTGACAATGCTCTGGTGTTCTCTCACCATCTCATCTAACACACCTCTAACCCTGTCCTGTATGTATTGGTTTTAGGTTGTTTTTTTTTTTTTTTTTTTTTTTTTTTTTTTTTTTAATGGATTTGCTGTGTTTTGACTTGTGCTTCTTTTGACCAAAGTGTAGACTTTTGATTGTTTAAAAATAAAGGTACTACTAAAAATAAAAAAAAATCCCTCTCTCTCTCTCTCTCTCTCTCTCTCTCTCTCTCTCTCTCTCTGTTTTTTTCTGGGAAATGTTTCTTTTTTTATCCTTCTCACTGCGTTAACTTCTTGGCTCCAATATTTTAAAAACATCCCCGTCCCTTGTAACTTGATCAAAAATTCAATAATGTGCGATATGTTTGCAGCTGGAGAACATGCTGCCTGCTTCCTGAATTATTTAAAGTATCAATAATTATCTGAAAAACACGCTTCAGGAGGAATCTATCATGAATAATTTACCCATAAAAACCATAAGACAGATAGAGTTTTTGGCTAAAGATAGAAATATTCATCTATAATAAACAGTTTATGCTTTCCTGGAGAATTAAAACAGCATTTGTTATTTATTTTTCATAAGAACGGCAGAAAAAGGCAAACAACTATTATGTTGAATGATCGCCTCCATAAAACTCAACATGGAGCTTTTAATCTGACAGAGACTGTGTGTGTGTGTGTGTGTCTAACTAATGTGTGAACTTGATTAAATGAAACTTTTCAACATCTTTGAAGCATCATTCATGCTGAAACATCCAGTCAAACACCTTCAGTCCTGTGAATGAAAAGCTGTTTCAGGCTGTTTCAGGCTGTTTCAGGCTGTTTCAGGCTGTATCAGGCTGTTTCAGGCTGTATCAGGCTGTATCAGGCTGTTTCAGGCTGTTTCAGGCTGTTTCAGGCTGTTTCAGGCTGTTTCAGGCTTATAGCTCATCTGGGAATTAATGTTATTTCCCAAACTCTTGTTCAGGTGAATGTTTGTCTGCTAGTAAAGGTTATAAACCAGCTGATGAAAAGCTGCAGTCATGAAGAGCTGCCCTCCGATATCTGGCGCCCCCTGCTGGTCTTCTCTTTCACCCAGAGAACCAGACCCAGAGGACACCTCGGATCTATATCTATATATATCTATATATATCTATATCTATATATATATATATCTATATATATCTAGATCTAGATCAGGGATGGGCAACTTATATGCTGCAGGGGAAACACTCCCACAGGGCATGTTTCATGTAGGAGCGCCACTTAAACATGTTTACAGCAGTAATTAAAATGTTTCATGCTCTAATGCATGTTTAACAGTATAAATATTAATATAAACAAAAGGTTTGAAGCTAATAAAAACTGTGCTAACGTGTGAACAGCAGACCAACATTAATTGCAAGAAGTCATTTTGTGCATTTCTATACTTCACTTTTGGATTTATTTTAAGACATCATTGTTTTTTCCAGTTTCTAGATATTTTTACTTATTTCAATAATTCTTACAGAGAAACATTAACTTACTGCACTGGCAGATAATTTGACTTGTTTCCAGCATTATTTGTTTCATTCTAGTGATTTATTTCTTATTATTTGTCAGTTAGTTTTTACAGTGTTCTGTGTTTCTGAACTTATTGACCTTATTGTCCCGATACTTCACGTTTCTCTCAGTGAATCTAGTCTCAGTGATCCTCCTGCAGCTTGTTTGTGCTGAACCGGTTCTCTGTTCAGACCTGGTTCAGCCTCCAAATACCTCAGGAACACTTCAAGCCTGGACACGCTGCTGCTGCTCTCAGATCCTGTTACAGTCAGTCAGCCTGCTGTTATTATCACTCTAACTCACTGAAGGAATCAGGCTGCTCACTGATAAAAGCTGTTAAAAACAGATAAAAACGAACACTCTTAAACCAGATAAATGATCTAAAACTTCTAAATCTAAAGTTTTTTATCTTGGTAAGAACCAAATAATCATCAGGTCACTCTGCTCGGGCCAGTTCATCACTGCTGCAGCTTTACTTTATCTGGTTTAAGAGTTAATTTATTATTTTAAGTGTTCAACATGTTTATTTCTAGATTTAATAATCTGAATTTAATAAATCTTGTCAAGGTAAATTATCTGTCCATGCTAAAGATCATTTCCCTCAGATTTACTGTTTGATCTGGTTTTAGACCTTTAGATTTACTGTTTGATCTGGTTTTAGACCTTTAGATTTACTGTTTGATCTGGTTTTAGACCTTTAGATTTACTGTTTGATCTGGTTTTTAGACCTTTAGATTTACTGTTTGATCTGGTTTTAGACCTTTAGATTTACTGTTTGATCTGGTTTTAGACCTTTAGATTTACTGTTTGATCTGGTTTTAGACCTTTAGATTTACTGTTTTATGCTGTGTCGAGCCTCTCTTCCTGTTTGTCTCTTTATTAATCTTCTACTGATCAATATTCTCTCTGTGACTGATGATGATCCCAACCATGCCTGAAGAACAATCAGACTCTTTGTTCAGCAGCAGCTCTGAACATCACAGCGTTAGTTAGTTAGTGTTAATTATCTCTGCAGCTCATTAAAGAGCTCAGTGACACCAGCTAGAAGGATTGTATATATATATAATATATATATATATATATATATATATATATATATATATAATATATATTATTATTCCTGCAGCAGCAGCATGAGGAGCTGACTCAGCCTGTTTACATCTCCAGGACATGATGACATCATTATCCTCTAGAGACCTCCATGTTGATCTTCTGCTGCATCTCTACTGTTGGTCATGCTCCGATGCTTTAAGTGGAGTCAATGTTGCATCAACAGATTAATCCCTTGGATTAACTAAACATTTGTTTCTAATCTGCTGCAGGTGTAACTCAGGTTAACTCATCCAGATAACGGAGACAACGACCCACTGAAACAGAATCTAACCGGCTAATCACCGATTTATTTTAACTGTATGTAGTGTCTGAACTGGAGAATATATACTGTATATACAGTTATAGGGAAAAATGATTAGACTCCTTGTTTTCTTCAGTTCCTTGTTCATTTTAATGTCTGGTTCAACTAAAGGTTCATTTGTTTGGACAAATATAATGAAAACAACAAAAATATCTGATAAGAGTTTAATTTAAGAGATCTAGACATTTAACATGGTTTTATTCATAATGATTTTGGTTATTATCAAGAATGTTTCCATGACTGTAGACTTAAAAATGACCAAAAAAGACACAAAATGACAAAGAAAATTAAGTAAAAAGTATCAAAAAAGATACGAAATTACCAAAAAAGACAGTCATGAAAAAAAATGTTAGACCTTGTTTTCTTCAGTTTCTGGTTCATTTTAATGTCTGGTTCAACTAAAGGTTCATTTGTTTGGACAAATATAATGATAACAACAACAATATCTGATCAGAGTTTAATTTAAGAGATCTAGAAATTTGACATGTTTTATTGATCATGATTCTGTTTATTTTGGCCATATGTCAGGTTATTTTAACATAATCACACATGCAGAAACACTGTGAATCAAATAGTGGAATAAAATGAGAATGAGTTTTAAATGAACAGATGAAATGTGAGTCTGAGAACCAGCTGCCACTTCACAACTGGAGCACGCATCTATTTACATTTTAATATCACTATTAACTGCTGTGAGTATTTAGAGAATATGAGCTACATATTGAATGATTCATTGTTTGTCCTTTTACTCAACATCTCTGCTTTTAACACGAACAGCAAAAACCAACTGACAAATAAGGAATAAATAACTAGAATGAAGCAAATAATGCTGGAAACAAGTCAGATTATCTGCCAGTGCAGTAAGTAAATGTTTCTTTGTTAGAATTCTTTAAATCAGTAAAAATATCTAGAAACTGGAAAACAATGATGTCTTAAAATAAATACAAAAAATTTGAGCAATTGTGGCTTGAAAAGGCCAACTGTAGTAACATTAAAATAAGCCAGAAATACTTGAAACGAGCACGTTTTGGTGATAGAAAATGCTTTTTAAATATCATTTAAACAGAATCAGTGAAACAGCATCACGTTATCTTTGTGTTTATCTTTGTGTTTATGTTTGTGTTTATGTTTGTGTTTATCTTTGTGTTTATCTTTGTGTTTATCTTTATGTTTATCTTTGTGTTTATCTTTGTGTTTATCTTTGTGTGTATCTTTGTGTTTATTGTGACCAGATCTCTTTTCTCCAGTCTCAGACCTCCATCAGGCTGATTCTGCTCCGTTAAACCTTCACATGACTCATATTACCCATGATGCATCTGTCTAGCCAGAGGTGTGGGGGGGGGGGGTATCCCTGGAGTCTGCAGCTGGATGGGAGACACCTCTGAGTCATCGCTGTCCCTGTGATGTCACCTGTGATGTCACCTGTGATGTCACTGAGCATCATGAATTAAAGAGAGATTCCTTCTAACACCAACAATCAGAACCAAAGACGTTCTTTAAATCATCACAATCACTCACATGAAGAAGATTATATTATATATATATATATATTTAGTTTTAACCCTTTGTAGTTTTGAGCTATTTTATCAGCTTTAGCCTCTATAAACCACATAAACACAATGTTTAAATGCTATAACCTCTCCTATGTCACCTGATGATTAGAGGATGGAAACTGTGTTTTATTTTACTTAAGACACACAATCATGCTCACTAAAGAATTTAAATATTGTTAATGTGAATACAGGCTGCAGATATAACATATAAGAGAGAACATCTGGTTCTATATTTCTTTGCTAAATATATTTGACCATATCTCTCATATCTAAATCAGTAGTGAAGTTTAAGGCGTTACTTCAGAGAGAAGGTGACTCCGGAGGGTTGAACCTCGTCTTATTGATTCCAGAAAGCATCCTGTTAAAAACATCTTCCTCTCAATCACTCTGATCTGTTTCTGTTCTCATCAATTATCTTTATTACACCGTCAACTCTCACCACAGGCTCAAACTGAACATATGCCATTCATCATATCTCACAGGAGAACATTAATGAAACAACTCTTCATCACTGTGAGTCTTTACATGCACTTATTTAGTCTCTGTGTAGTTATTGGAGGGTTTTTGTGCTCATCAGTAGAGAAGAAAAGAGGATGAAGAGAAGAGAAACAATAATCAATAATCCCTCACATAAACAACAAACAGCAAACAGCATTCAGAGTGTTAATCCATCAGGCAGTCGAGGGTTAATGTGTTAAATGAGCTCTGAACATCACAGACGCAGTGAATGTAACTCACTATAACTGTAGTACTCTCTCACCTCTCTCATCAGAAAATAGATTAACTCTCTCTCTCTCTCTCTCTCTCTCTCTCACCTCTCTCTGCTATGTGGAGTGAGCTAAAGGAGTGACTTCCTTTTCTTTCAATAGTGGAAATATGAAGGAAAAGCTGCCAACAAACAGACACACTGACAAACAAAACAGACACGCTGCATGGACAGATAATTTACCTTGACAAGATTTATTAAATTAAGATTATGACCTTCTCTATCTAATCTAGAATAAGCATGTTTTTTGCAGCATTAATATACATGTGTTGGTTTGTATGCAGAAGTTGCATCACATCAGATGATGTAACATGTTAGAGACGCTGCAGTGTTTCTAGCACGGAGAGGTCGACTCTTCTGAACCTTTAGACGTTAATAAATGAGAGGATGTGATTTTTTTGCATGTTGCAGCTTGGATGTAAAGTCCAGCAGCCACAGATGATCAGAAACGTTTTATCTTTCTGTTTCACCGTCACAAAGCTGCAGGTTAACACGGTGAAAAGCTTCAACATTAAACACAAACACTCATCAAAGGCAGCAAAGCACCAATGTTTCCTCTCCATCAAATGCTTTCATTGTCTTCATTTGGATCCAGAAATGCGTCCAGTCCAGCCGGAGCGAGGCGGCTTGATGCTTGTTGCCAATAGTAACCAGAGCTGAATCCATGCGAGTGAATGAGAGAGAAGAAGAGTTGGAGGGTGGAGGCTCCTATTATTATATCACTGAAGATTCAAGGACCATTAAAGAGCTGTTGTCAATGGAAGCTTCATCACTGTGATGATGTTTGGACAGAAGCTGGTCACGACTCAAACCTGCTGCTCTTCTACCCTTCACACTCCTTTACTACACCAACCTGCTGCTCTTCTACCCTTCACACTCCTTTACTACACAAACCTGCTGTTCTTCTACCCTTCACACTCCTTTACTACACAAACCTGCTGCTCTTCTACCCTTCACACTCCTTTACTACACAAACCTGCTGCTCTTCTACCCTTCACACTCCTTTACTACAGAAACCTGCTGCTCTTCTACCCTTCACACTCCTTTACTACACAAACCTGCTGCTCTTCTACCCTTCACACTCCTTTACTACAGAAACCTGCTGCTCTTCTACCCTTCACACTCCTTTACTACACAAACCTGCTGCTCTTCTACCCTTCACACTCCTTTACTACACAAACCTGCTGCTCTTCTACCCTTCACACTCCTTTACTACAGAAACCTGCTGCTCTTCTACCCTTCACACTCCTTTACTACACAAACCTGCTGCTCTTCTACCCTTCACACTCCTTTACTACACAAACCTGCTGCTCTTCTACCCTTCACACTCCTTTACTACACAAACCTGCTGCTCTTCTACCCTTCACACTCCTTTACTACA
The DNA here is from genome assembly GCF_030273125.1 of Centropristis striata. Lineage (NCBI taxonomy): Eukaryota > Metazoa > Chordata > Actinopteri > Perciformes > Serranidae > Centropristis > Centropristis striata. Next base: position 156,789 of record NC_081532.1, on the reverse strand, counting down.
CAAACCTGCTGCTCTTCTACCCTTCACACTCCTTTACTACACAAACCTGCTGCTCTTCTACCCTTCACACTCCTTTACTACACCAACCTGCTGCTCTTCTACCCTTCACACTCCTTTACTACACAAACCTGCTGCTCTTCTACCCTTCACACTCCTTTACTACACAAACCTGCTGCTCTTCTACCCTTCACACTCCTTTACTACACAAACCTGCTGCTCTTCTACCCTTCACACTCCTTTACTACACAAACCTGCTGCTCTTCTACCCTTCACACTCCTTTACTACAGAAACCTGCTGCTCTTCTACCCTTCACACTCCTTCACTACACAAACCTGCTGCTCTTCTACCCTTCACACTCCTTTACTACACCAACCTGCTGCTCTTCTACCCTTCACACTCCTTTACTACACAAACCTGCTGCTCTTCTACCCTTCACACTCCTTTACTACACAAACCTGCTGCTCTTCTACCCTTCACACTCCTTTACTACACCAACCTGCTGCTCTTCTACCCTTCACACTCCTTTACTACACAAACCTGCTGCTCTTCTACCCTTCACACTCCTTTACTACACAAACCTGCTGCTCTTCTACCCTTCACACTCCTTTACTACACAAACCTGCTGCTCTTCTACCCTTCACACTCCTTTACTACACAAACCTGCTGCTCTTCTACCCTTCACACTCCTTTACTACAGAAACCTGCTGCTCTTCTACCCTTCACACTCCTTCACTACACAAACCTGCTGCTCTTCTACCCTTCACACTCCTTTACTACACCAACCTGCTGCTCTTCTACCCTTCACACTCCTTTACTACACAAACCTGCTGCTCTTCTACCCTTCACACTCCTTTACTACACAAACCTGCTGCTCTTCTACCCTTCACACTCCTTTACTACACAAACCTGCTGCTCTTCTACCCTTCACACTCCTTTATTACACAAACCTGCTGCTCTTCTACCCTTCACACTCCTTTACTACACAAACCTGCTGCTCTTCTACCCTTCACACTCCTTTACTACACAAACCTGCTGCTCTTCTACCCTTCACACTCCTTTACTACACAAACCTGCTGCTCTTCTACCCTTCACACTCCTTTACTACACAAACCTGCTGCTCTTCTACCCTTCACACTCCTTTACTACACAAACCTGCTGCTCTTCTACCCTTCACACTCCTTTACTACACCAACCTGCTGCTCTTCTACCCTTCACACTCCTTTACTACACAAACCTGCTGCTCTTCTACCCTTCACACTCCTTTACTACACAAACCTGCTGCTCTTCTACCCTTCACACTCCTTTACTACACAAACCTGCTGCTCTTCTACCCTTCACACTCCTTTACTACACAAACCTGCTGCTCTTCTACCCTTCACACTCCTTTACTACACAAACCTGCTGCTCTTCTACCCTTCACACTCCTTTACTACACAAACCTGCTGCTCTTCTACCCTTCACACTCCTTTACTACACAAACCTGCTGCTCTTCTACCCTTCACACTCCTTTACTACACAAACCTGCTGCTCTTCTACCCTTCATACTCCTTTACTACACCAACCTGCTGCTCTTCTACCCTTCACACTCCTTTACTACACAAACCTGCTGCTCTTCTACCCTTCACACTCCTTTACTACACAAACCTGCTGCTCTTCTACCCTTCACACTCCTTTACTACACAAACCTGCTGCTCTTCTACCCTTCACACTCCTTTACTACAGAAACCTGCTGCTCTTCTACCCTTCACACTCCTTCACTACACAAACCTGCTGCTCTTCTACCCTTCACACTCCTTTACTACACCAACCTGCTGCTCTTCTACCCTTCACACTCCTTTACTACAGAAACCTGCTGCTCTTCTACCCTTCACACTCCTTCACTACACAAACCTGCTGCTCTTCTACCCTTCACACTCGTCTACTGTCGGAGCTCTGTTATGTCATTCTCTGCAACAATCTGTTGTTTCAGAGCCCGAGGACGTCTGAATATATGTTTGTCTCCAGGCGCTAAACATTTGGTTCATTGGGAAATGTTGCAAAGTCAGTTGCACCAATGCATTGTCATTTATTTCTGGAGGAATCATTGAGGGCAACCCTTCATTTACCATGATGTCGAGAGTTCAGAGAAAACACAAAACAGAGAAAACACAAAACAGAGAAAACACGAAACAGAGAAAACACAAAACAGAGAAAACATAAAACAGAGAAAACACAAAACAGAGAAAACACAAAACAGAGAAAACATAAAACAGAGAAAACATAAAACAGAGAACAGAGAAAACACATGCAAAAACATCAAAACCAGTTGCAGTGAAATGCAGTTATTGATCATCATAGTTTATAATTGTTATAATTTTAGTTATAACTGTGTTGACTTTGATGTTTGAGGTCGATGCAGCAGAGAAGCTGAAAGCAGTTTTTTCAAATTGAGTATCTGTCCATGTTTCTATGATTTAACATTACAGTTCTCACATTTATCAGACGTTCATTCCCATTAACCATTAAAGTGACAGGTTCTCCTATAAAGGATCTGTTCTCCTCTAAAGGATCTGTTCTCCTCTGAAGGATCTGTTCTCCTCTAAAGGATCTGTTCTCCTCTGAAGGATCTGTTCTCCTATAAAGGATCTGTTCTCCTCTAAAGGATCTGTTCTCTAAAGGATCTGTTCTCCTCTAAAGGATCTGTTCTCCTCTAAAGGATCTGTCCTCTAAAGGATCTGTTCTCTAAAGGATCTGTTCTCCTCTAAAGGATCTGTTCTCCTCTAAAGGATCTGTCCTCTAAAGGATCTGTTCTCCTCTGAAGGATCTGTTCTCCTCTAAAGGATCTGTTCTCCTCTGAAGGATCTGTTCTCTTCTAAATGATCTGTTCTCCTCTAAAGGATCTGTTCTCCTCTGAAGGATCTGTTCTCCTCTAAAGGATCTGTTCTCCTCTGAAGGATCTGTTCTCCTCTAAAGGATCTGTTCTCCTCTAAAGGATCTGTTCTCTAAAGGATCTGTTCTATAAAGGATCTGTTCTCCTCTGAAGGATCTGTTCTCCTCTAAATGATCTGTTCTCCTCTGAAGGATCTGTTCTATAAAGGATCCGTTCTCCTCTAAATGATCTGTTCTCCTCTGAAGGATCTGTTCTCCTCTAAAGGATCTGTTCTCTAAAGGATCTGTTCTATAAAGGATCTGTTCTCCTCTAAAGGATATGTTCTCTAAAGGATCTGTTTTCCTCTAAATGATCTGTTCTCCTTTAAATGATCTGTTCTCCTCTAAAGGATCTGTTCTCTAAAGGATCTGTTCTCCTCTAAAGGATCTGTTCTCTAAAGGATCTGTTCTCCTCTAAAGGATCTGTTCTCTAAAGGATCTGTTCTCTAAAGGATCTGTTCTCCTCTAAAGGATCTGTTCTATAAAGGATCTGTTCTCTAAAGGATCTGTTCTCCTCTAAAGGATCTGTTCTATAAAGGATCTGTTCTCCTCTAAAGGATCTGTTCTCTAAAGGATCTGTTCTCCTCTAAATGATCTGTTCTCTAAAGGATCTGTTCTCCTCTAAAGGATCTGTTCTATAAAGGATCTGTTCTCTAAAGGATCTGTTCTCCTATAAAAGATCTGTTCTCTAAAGGATCTGTTCTCTAAAGGATCTGTCCTCCTCTAAATAATCTGTTCTCTAAAGGATCTGTTCTCCTCTAAAGGATCTGTTCTCTAAATGATCTGTTCTCTAAATGATCTGTTCTCCTCTAAAGGATCTGTTCTCCTCTAAAGGATCTGTTCTATAAAGGATCTGTTCTCCTCTAAAGGATCTGTTCTCTAAAGGATCTGTTCTCTAAAGGATCTGTTCTCCTATAAAGGATCTGTTCTCTAAAGGATCTGTTCTATAAAGGATCTGTTCTCTAAAGGATCTGTTCTCCTATAAAGGATCTGTTCTCTAAAGGATCTGTTCTATAAAGGATCTGTTCTCTAAAGGATCTGTTCTCTAAAGGATCTGTTCTCTAAAGGATCTGTTCTATAAAGGATCTGTTCTCCTCCTCTGATGCACCAAACAGCAGCAGCTCCACTCTGCATTACGTATTTGCAGTTCCTGTGTGCGCCAGAGGATGGCCCCATAGATATCTATGGTGGCACCATCAGACTGGGCGGAACTGGGGCGGAGGGGGCGGGTCTTCTCTGCAGGAACCAGCCAATAGGAGGCCGAGCAGCAGCAGCTCGTACTACAGAGGCTCTGAGACAGTCGGAGCTCTGCGCGCACCGGAGCAGACAGAAACCGGAGAAACAGCGTCGAGAGGGAGACAGCAGGACTCTGTTCAGTCCTTCAGGTGGATCTAGAGGATCACACAGTCCGGATCCTGGTCCAGACCAGACCCCCTCAGCAGATTACCGGTTAGTCAGTGCTCAAGGTGTTCCGGCTGGATTAACTCTGAGAGGAGACGCACCAGAGTCCACAGCAACAATCAGGATTATAATTGTTTGAGGAGCTGCTGGTTGGTTCTCCTCAGACCTTCTCTGCACCGGGACCTGGACCTGGACCCGGACCTGGACCTGGACAGGCTGACAGCAGCGGACCGACTCCGTGTGGAGACACTTTGCTGAGGAGGGAAGAGAGAATCGTGAGCAGATAAAATGCCTCTCGCTCAGATCGCGGAGCCATGGCCCACCATGGAGCTGGTCCAGCTGGAGACCGAGGTAGGACACACTAAGGGGACATTCAGACCTGAGACATTAAGACCTGAGACATGAGACAGGAGACCAGAGACCAGAGACCAGGGACATGTCCCCACTGGTCCTGCATGCTGCTTGTTATCTCACCTCTTCATGCTGAAGCTGTGATCTCAGCAGCATTTAACCACATCACACTTCTATAAAGTACAAACATTAACTGTAAAATAACTGATTCTGTCTCCAGAGTGTGTGAGTGAAGCCATAATGAGAGTAAAGTGTGTGTTGGTCCTTCAGGCCTGCTGCAGGCTGTCTGATGTCACCAGCAGAGAAATGTTTTATGTTTTATTATATTAATGAGACTCTTTTCACCAGAACCAGCTGTCACAGCTCTCTTTAACTCTGTCTAGGACATCAGGCTGGTTTATGACATGCAGAAAATAATTATTAACAACTTTTATTTTCATCTTTTAAGGCAACTCATGACCAACACATTGATATATCATTTTCATAATTTTTTTAAATTATTGTTGGTCAGTTTTGGTCAAATATACAAAATTAGGCCTCATTTCAAGAGAAAAAAAGTAATAAAACCTGAATATTTTATATAATAAATAATAAGTTGTCGATGTGAATGCACAGAGTAGATTATGTCAACTTTTAGTCAAACTTATGTTTTGAAAACATTGTTCATTTTAAGATGAAGGAAATAAATCACAGCTGAAGAAAATAAATCACATCTGTGGTGAAAAGGAGCCATGACATCAGACTGGTTTATGACATGTAGAAAAAAATATTAACAACTTTGTTTTTCACCTTTCACCAAAAATATGTAAATTATATATCAATGTGTTGGTCATTCCTTAAAAGGTGAATTAAAAAAAGTTGTTAATATTTTTTTCTGCATGTCCTAAAATATATAATAGTATCTATAATGGATGCAGAGGGGAACATTTCAAGTATTTCTATGAAAGTGAACCTTTATTAATGGATGATCCAAAAAAGTGTTGGACTGTCTTCTCTCTGATATAATGAAAATAATAATCCTGCATATGACTTAATTCAACCAGTGCAACATTTTTACACTTAAACATATTGAGTTGATCTGAAAACTCTCAAATCGGTTAAACAAAACCTGAGTAATGAGTAATTTAAGTCATATTTAAAGTACGTCTTAATGAATTAACTTATTGGCTCAATTACCACATAAACTGAGTAAATGTAACTAAAATATGATGTTAACCATATGGAAAATATTTATAGCATCTAATCTTTGAGTCAAATATTCATTTATTTTGAAGAAGTAAACTTAATTTATATCTGATATACATGTTTTAGTCAGGACTCTCTTTATACACTAGTGACCTAAATGGACCTGGAGTTTAGTCCATTTTTTTTAGTATAATACTTTATATTAGTCACATTTACAGGCTCCTTCAGTCGTTTCTTAGTGTTTATACGACTCTTGGCTTGTGATTATCATAAATCACAACTCAACGTCTCCAGGAATCATGAGCTGGTTCCTGGAGATAAAACAGACTGTAACTCCTGTTAGCAGCTTTATATCACAAGGATTTTCTCTCTGTTTTACTACGAACTGATTATATCTGAAGCAACACGGAGCAACCTGCACCACAATAACCAGACAGACAGATAAATAAATAAATAAATAGCATTACAGCGGTTCCTCTACCCTCCTGAGACCTGCGTCCTCATGTGGACATTTAGTTTCTGGAGCTTCTCCTTCATTCTGCTTCACTCTAACATGTTGTCCTCAGTAGAAAATCAATCAATCAATCAATCAGTATAAATCAGACAGCAGCTTATTATTAAAGTCAACCAGCTACACAAGATGATCACATTTTATGGTTAAAACTCTTTTATTTGAGCTTCATAATGTTTGTAGTTTGAGATTCTGTATGAGTTTGAGTCTTTTTAGCATTAGCAACAAGCTACGTCTGCTAATGCTAATCAGGAACATTTGAGAAGGAAAAGACTTCAACTATCAAAGAGACTAAAGTGTAAATGTAAGGAAATAAGAAGATTTACACACTTAGTGAATTACTTGTGTTTTACAGTGAAATTAAACTATAATTTTTTCCTGTTCCAAGACATAGTTTAGTGTTTGTTCTCATCAGGCCTTAATGATCCAGAACACCTAGAAGAAACTAACAATACTTACATAAGTAAAGCTGTCAGGAGGTTAATAACACACGGATCACTAGATAAAACTCTTCCTGGATCATTTAAACTGTAATAATGAATGTTGCAGGCTGCAGAATGGGCTGATTCCTTCCTGTCTTCGTGCTGCAGCAGCATGTGTGTGTTAATTAAAGCTGCATGTGAGAAGAGTTTTATTAACCTCAGCAGGAGGAAGAAGCTCTGCTGAGTCTGGACTCAAACATTTACTCCTCAACTTACTGGATGTTGGAGAGAGAGAAAGAGGAATATTTGTGTCCACAGCCTCATTATTCTGGATCTTTATTCATTTTATTCATGAACTCTCCAGTTGCCTCTTGAACAGACTGGTTGCTTAGCGAGAATCAACCAGCACATTGTGTGATGAAGAGCTGCAGAGAGCAACCTGCCACAGGATCTCTGATCAAAATTAAAATAATCACTCTTTAATCACTGCTCACTGTAGATAGTCTGCAGATTTAACAGTAAAAACTGCTAAACATGACAGTAAAAGACGTAAAATGATAAATGAGTTAATTCAGTTTCAGTAACAATGAAACACTGTAAATGTTTATATCAGACAAAACAGGATTTTTACAGTTTTAAAAATAAATAAATAAATTACTCCACTGTAAAATACTCATCATCGTGTTTGTAACAAAAATATACCTTAATATTTATACAATCATCACTGTAGTTTCTTCATTTATTTGTAAAAATACTTTTTTTGTTGTACTGTTAAATGTACTAAACACCATATCTCTAACAGAAATATACTGTAATATTTAATGGTGAAATCTTTAATTTATGCAGCATTTATAAAGTATTTTCTGGTCAATTATATGGCAGAACAGCGTTTCTTTTGATGAAAAAACTTTTTATTTATACGGTAAAATATGAAATAAAATGTCAATCTTAAACGTGAAATCAACAGTTTTTATATAATAGTTTTTAATCGTTTTTTACCATAAAAACAACAGTTTTTTTTACACTGTAGCTGTAAGAAAAGCTTTCTTTGACTGTGTGAAGCAGGTGATGTGACTCTGATCTCACTGATTAATATCTCTGTCCTCAATCCATCACATTATTATCTCTCACAAGCTGCTCATTAAACTTCATAAAAGACGAGCTAATGACTCATTAGGGCCTTAAATTAATCAGAACTAGTGCCACTAGTGGGGCAGCAGAGCTGATTTATGGTGCACCAGCAGATCCTGTTGATCGTAGAGCAGGTAGATGTTGTTATGAGCTCATGATCAATTAAATAAGTGCAGCTCGTGCAGGAAGAAGCGTTTGTAGGAATGGTGTCAGTAGTTGGCAGAGCGAGTATCGACTCACAGCTGAACAGATGGAGCTGCTGAGCCTGTGAACACAGTTTATTACTGAGAAAAATACCCTGAATGCCTTCAGAACGCAACACTCATTTCATAGCTAAATTATACACGTCCCTGCCAACAATAGTACAGTAGTGTGTACAAACCAGCCTGTATATACACTGAAAAAACTAACTGACAAAACATGAGACATAAATAACTAGAATGAAGCAAATAATGCTCAGAACAAGTCAAATTATCTGCCAGTGCAGTAAGTTAATGTTCCTCTGGAAGAATTCTTTAAATCAGTAAAAATATCTAGAAACTGGAAAAACAATGATGTCTTAAAATAAATCTAAATATTCTTATTTTGAGTAATTGTGTCTTGAAAAGCCTGACTGTAGTAACATTAAAATAAGCCAGAAATACTTGAAACGAGCACGTTTTTTTCTCATTCCAGTATCTGTGGGTAGATACTGGAGGTAGAAAATACTTTAGAAATATAATTTAAACTTCATGCAACTAAAACTCTCAACTGGAGCCAATATTTTAGGTAAAAACTCACCATATTCAACAGTTGAATAGATTGAAAAGCATGAAAAAGCTCACAATGTCAATCCTAAAAACAAGTCTTTACACCAGACTGAAATCCCTGTGTAGAGGGGTTACTCACCCTGTGTAGAGGGGTTACTCACCCTGTGTAGAGGGGTTACTCACCCTGTGTAGAGGGGTTACTCACTCTGTGAAGAGGGGTTATTCAACCTGTGAAGAGGGGTTACTCACCCTGTTAAGAGGGGTTACTCACCCTGTGTAGAGGGGTTACTCACCCTGTGTAGAGGGGTTATTCCCCCTGTGTAGAGGGGTTACTCACCCTGTGTAGAGGGGTTATTCCCCCTGCGTAGAGGGGTTATTCACCCTGTGTAGAGGGGTTACTCACCCTGTGTAGAGGGGTTATTCCCCCTGCGTAGAGGGGTTATTCACCCTGTGTAGAGGGGTTACTCACCCTGTGACGAGGGCTTATTCACTCTGTGAAGAGGGGTTACTCACCCTGTGTAGAGTGGTTACTCACTCTGTGAAGAGGGGTTACTCACCCTGTGTAGAGGGGTTACTCACCCTGTGTAGAGGGGTTATTCACCCTGTGAAGAGGGGTTACTCACCCTGTGTAGAGGGGTTATTCACCCTGTGTAGAGGGGTTACTCACCCTGTGAAGAGGGGTTACTCACTCTGTGAAGAGGGGTTACTCACCCTGTGAAGAGGGGTTACTCACCCTGTGTAGAGGGGTTACTCACCCTGTGACGAGGGCTTATTCACTCTGTGTAGAGGGGTTATTCACCCTGTGTAGAGTGGTTACTCACTCTGTGAAGAGGGGTTACTCACCCTGTGTAGAGGGGTTATTCACCCTGTGTAGAGGGGTTACTCACCCTGTGAAGAGGGGTTACTCACTCTGTGAAGAGGGGTTACTCACCCTGTGAAGAGGGGTTACTCACCCTGTGTAGAGGGGTTATTCACCCTGTGAAGAGGGGTTACTCACTCTGTGAAGAGGGGTTACTCACCCTGTGAAGAGGGGTTACTCACCCTGTGAAGAGGGGTTACTCACTCTGTGAAGAGGGGTTACTCACCCTGTGAAGAGGGGTTACTCACCCTGTGTAGAGGGGTTATTCACCCTGTGTAGAGGGGTTATTCACCCTGTGTAGAGGGGTTACTCACCCTGTGAAGAGGGGTTACTCACCCTGTGAAGAGGGGTTACTCACCCTGTGAAGAGGGGTTACTCACTCTGTGAAGAGGGGTTACTCACCCTGTGAAGAGGGGTTATTCACCCTGTGTAGAGGGGTTACTCACCCTGTGAAGAGGGGTTACTCACCCTGTGAAGAGGGGTTACTCACCCTGTGTAGAGGGGTTACTCACCCTGTGTAGAGGGGTTACTCACCCTGTGAAGAGGGGTTACTCACCCTGTGAAGAGGGGTTACTCACCCTGTGTAGAGGGGTTACTCACCCTGTGTAGAGGGGTTATTCACCCTGTGTAGAGGGGTTACTCACCCTGTGTAGAGGGGTTACTCACCCTGTGTAGAGGGGTTACTCACCCTGTGAAGAGGGGTTACTCACCCTGTGAAGAGGGGTTACTCACTCATTTTAGCTTTTTTGGTCAGTAGGTAAATTATACTCAGAACAAGATAATTAAGATGTTATTGACAGATAGAAGAATAAAATACTTGGTGAGCTTCATGTTTTTGCAGTGTAACGTACAGAGTGAATATTGTAGTTGTGGCGTGTCAGCATCGGCCTCTAGACATCAAATATCTGTCATTGATCTGATTGATCAAATATCTGTCATTGATCTGATTGATCAAATATCTGTCATTGATCTGATTGCTTCAGTCAGAGAGACATTGATCTCCGTCACCAAGCAGCAGGAGAGAGAGAGAGAAAGATGGAGGCTCTGCTGCCAACATGGAGAGAGTCATATAGACAGATGGGACACACACACACACACACACACACACACACACACACACTCTCTCTCACTGTTGAAACTGAATCTAAGTCAGAGTAAATATCTCAGATCAAGGGGATATACGTTTATTTTTTGTCTGATAAGACAATTCTTCTTAGTCAGCAGTTTCTACTAAAGTACTACTGACAGAAGGAACCAGATTGTATGACAGAAACACAGAAACACAGTGTGTCATGTTGACTTGTTCAGCTCAGAGCCAGTTATTATTATTATTATTATTGTTATGATCGGTGTGTTTCCCGTCATTCACTCGGTGTGTCTGAATCATGAATCAGTTTATGAGCTTTTGTGTTTTGCAGCTTGTTGCAGCAAACACTCAGAGAGCTTTTGATTGAGTCTTTTATTCTCCACCAGATCATCTCTGTTATGAATGAAATCACCAGCAGCTGCTGAGTGAAGCTCTGAATCATGTTTCAGCTCTTTAACCCTCTGTAGTCCAGCAGGTTCTGGTTCTAATGTGCCAACTTCCTGCATTAGTTTCTGTCTGTTCAGCATCTTCCAGTCTGTCCTTACATCACATCATGGCTCCTTTTTCTACACACAAACTAGCTATCAGTCAGATTTTACATTTTATTCTAATGAACAAAGTATAAAGCTGCCAGGAACCCAAAATACAAACAAAAGACACAGGTTTCTATGGAAATGGACCGATTTTTAACCATTTATACACACAAAAACAGCAGAAAAATAATAAATAACAAAACTACAAAACAGTCTATTTGCATGTAAATTAAAAATAGTAATAGTTTTCATTGTAGAAAGAAAATTCCCATTTTTAAAATGTTCTAGAAACATAAATGTGACACTGTGAAAGCTCCTATGATTGAACTTTAACTGGCTTTCTCAGCTTGTCTACATATCAGATATAAATAAAGTTATTACTGTTAATAAAACATGTATTTTCAGTAAATAAATGGACTCCAGAGGGTTAAATATAGCAGATATCCTCCACAAACGCTGATTTATCATTCTGTCTCTTCAGGAGGAACTAGAGAAAGAAACTAGTTCCTGCATGAAACTGATCACGAGATCAACCGCCTGGGCTGAAAAATGTACATATATATCTATATATATATATATATATATATATATATATACCAGAAACTGAATCAGAATGATTTATTTTTAGGGACCGAGCTCCAAGGACCCTATTCTAATTAAAGGAATTATTATTATTATTATTTTTCCAGGTAATGAATCGTTTATTTGGGGACTTTATCATATTCCAAAACTTCCAATATTTGGAATATACGTCAATCTGCCGTGAAATTTACATATTCTAGTTGAATTGCTTAACTTGAATAATTGCTGATATTTAGATTTAAGTTCTGGCAACCACAGCTGACATATTTTACCGTAAATGTAACAGATTATTTTTTACAGTGTAGGTTTTTAAAGCTCAAAAATGATGTTTAGAGAAAGTCCAAGCAGAAGAGGCGTTATTGTTGTTTAGATTTTCAGTGTGAAATGATTTGAGCCTCTTTGATTTGATGGTTTTTCTGCTTGTTTTGTATCTTTTTACCTGCTTCAGTTTGTTCTTCCAGCCTGTTTTGCTCAGAATTGCTTGTCGGCTGCTCTCGACAGTTTGTGGTCGTAAATGTTTTCTCATTTCTTTCTCATTTTCTTTCTCTTCTCTTCTCTTCTCTTCTCTTCTCTTCTCTTCTCTTCTCTTCTCTTCTCTTCTCTTCTCTTCTCTTGTTCAGGATTATATTGCATCATATAAATCACTGTTTTTATATTCTCCTTAAATCTAGAACTTAATAATTGAATTCTGTTTTGCTGAATATATGGAGGAGATGAGACAAACTAAAAAGTTACACTGTAAAAAACCACCAACGGTTGTTTTTTACAGTAAAAACCAGCAGAACTTTACCGTAATAAACACGGTGCAACTTTTTCTAATATTACGGTAAAAAGATATTATCACTGTTGATTTCACGATTAAGATTGACATTTTATTCCATATTTTACCGTATAAAAAAAAGTTTTTCCATCAAAAGAAAAGCTGTTCTGCCATATAATTGACAAGAAAATATGTTATAAATGCTGCATAAATTAAAGATTTTACCATTAAATATTACAGTTTATTTCTGTTAGAGATATGGTGTTTAGTACATTTAACAGTGAGAAAAAGGATTTTTACAAGATAAATGCTTGTATATATATTACATTAAATACATATTACAGTGTATTTTACAGTGGAGTAATGTATTTTAAAAAAAAAAACTGTAAAAAAATCCTGTTTTGTCTGATATAAATATTTCCAGTGTTTCATTGTTACTGAAGCTGAATGAACTCATTTTACGTCTCTTCCTGTCGTGTTGAGCAGTTTTTAAACTCTCAGAGTGTCTCCAGTGTTTTATTGTTTTGAGTGTCTCCAGTGTTCCTGCAGCAGAGTTCAGTGTTTCAGTGTTTAGTGATTATATAAGAGGGAGTGTAGAGGAGAAAGTAGGGTTAACAGAAGGAATGCTGCCATGTTTGCCAGCCGGGCGTGGTCACTCTCTGCTCATACTGTTCTCTTCACATTCTCCTCATGGAGCGGCAGGTAATCTGGGTGTGACCTGCTGCTGCTGCTCACCTGAGCAGGTGAGGGCTGAGAGGACATGTGATAACACAACCCTGCTGCTGATAGCAGCCTGACACAGAGACTTTAGACTCAGAGTTACTGTTAGAGAGTCCTGAGTTAAAGGTTAACCCTCTAGAGTCTCCAGAAGGCTAGAAATCAGAGTATAAAACAAAGCAGCGTGGAGCCCTACTGTACATTTACCTCTAAAGTTCTGGCTGTAAACTCCATGAGGCCAGTTTCAGTTTGATGATGATATACCAAGTAAAACTGGAGACAAGCTCAAATAGATTTAGTATCAAATGATAGAACTGGATGGAACCCTCTTATATGGTAGATTTGACACCTTTGGTCACATTTGACACATTTAAAATTCTTTATTGAGCATGATAGTGTTTTGAAAGTTAAAAAAAGATTCAAAATCACATTTTATGTTGGACTAAAGGTCTAAAAAAGACACAAAATGACACAAAAAGACACAAAATAACAAAAAAAAAAAGACACAGAAAGACAAAATGACCAAAAAAAGACACAAAATGACAAAAAAAAGACAAAATAACCAAATTGTTCCTCTAAACACAAAGAGCCAAATCAAACGGAGTCCCACTAGAATAAAAACCAGAGTTGATGACAGGATCACACAATCACAAGATCACATTTATGTTGGTTTTTCTTTGTTTCTTTTGTGTCTCTGACCAGGAGAAACTTTAGTAAAGTGACTGTAGTTCTATATTAAACATTATAATGTGACTGTTGTTCTAGATTAAACATTATAATGTGACTGTAGTTCTAGATTAAACATTATAATGTGACTGTAGTTCTAGATTAGAGAGGTTTTAGGTGTGATAGGATACGGCTCAGAATAAAGAATGGTTATTGTGTTTCTTAGTTGCCTGGTTACAGCGCTGCTCTAATCTGGCTGTTAAAACACACATTTATCTATCAACACACTCTCGCTCTCAGCTTGTTTACTCTGCCTGATCATATAGAAACCTGAGAGAAATTAAAAGTCCTGCTGCCTGCTCTGGCTCCAACAGGCTGAATCACTTTACTGCTTCCTGTTGGCCTGTAAAACTCTGCTGCACTGTAAAACGTTTCTAAAACCAGATCACAGTAAATCTAAAGGTCTAAAACCAGATCAAACAGTAAATCTAAAGGTCTAAAACCAGATCAAACAGTAAATCTAAAGGTCTAAAACCAGATCAAACAGTAAATCTAAAGGTCTAAAACCAGATCAAACAGTAAATCTAAAGGTCTAAAACCAGATCAAACAGTAAATCTAAAGGTCTAAAACCAGATCAAATAGTAAATCTAAAGGTCTAAAACCAGATCAAACAGTAAATCTAAAGGTCTAAAACCAGATCAAACAGTAAATCTAAAGGTCTAAAACCAGATCAAACAGTAAATCTAAAGGTCTAAAACCAGATCAAACAGTAAATCTGAAGGTCTAAAACCAGATCAAACAGTAAATCTAAAGGACTAAAACCAGATCAAACAGTAAATCTAAAGGTCTAAAACCAGATCAAACAGTAAATCTAAAGGTCTAAAACCAGATCAAACAGTAAATCTAAAGGTCTAAAACCAGATCAAACAGTAAATCTAAAGGTCTAAAACCAGATCAAACAGTAAATCTAAAGGACTAAAACCAGATCAAACAGTAAATCTAAAGGTCTAAAACCAGATCAGACAGTAAATCTAAAGGTCTAAAACCAGATCAAACAGTAAATCTAAAGGTCTAAAACCAGATCAAACAGTAAATCTAAAGGTCTAAAACCAGATCAGACAGTAAATCTAAAGGTCTAAAACCAGATCAAACAGTAAATCTAAAGGTCTAAAACCAGATCAAACAGTAAATCTGAGGGAAATGATCTTGCTGCATGGACAGATAATTTACCTTGACAAGATTTATTAAATTAAGATTATTAAATCTAGAAATAAACATGTTGAACACTTAAAATAATAAATTAACTCTTAAAACCAGATAAATAATCTCACACTTCTAAATCTAAAGTTTTTTATCTTAGTAAGAAACAAATAATCTGCAGTTTAATAAACTTCTGTCTCACTTTTCTATCCGTCGATCTGCCAAGAACAACAAATTACACTGTTTAAATCTGAATCACGCTGGTTTATTAACGTATGTGTGTGTGTGTGTGTGTGTGTGTGTGTCTGTGTGTAATGAGGCTGAAATGTGTTGAGCAGCAACGTCAGGAAGGCCTCGCTGACCACACACACACAAACACACACACACACATTCTTGTGCCTCTGTCTTTGTGAGGACCCTCATTATAAGAGTTTTTAGGTTATAATAGTTTTGGATTTTTCATTATTTTTAGTTTTTAGTTTGTTTTCAAACTTTGTGTTTGTAGGAGAATGACATTGAATAGCCGACTGAATATAAAATTCATTTTATGAACTTATACTTATATTTTCCTAAAATATTTATTAAATCATTATTTTTAAATGAATTTAGTAAATGATTTGTGTTCTGGAGGTGTTTTTTCTTCTTTGTCTGTCTGTCCTGTGTTCTCTACGTCTGGCTGTGTTCCCTCTTGGTTCTCTGTTCTCTGTTCTCTCTTCTCTGTCCTGTGTTCTGTGTTCTGTGTTCTGTGTTCTGTGTCCTGTGTTCTGTGTTCTGTGTTCTGTGTTCTGTGTGATTGTTAAGGCCACTGATGTCATTGTGTTGACTGCCTGTCATGTTTGGGGCAGTGTAGAGGAAGAGGAAGAGGAAGAGGAAGAGGAAGAGGAGCAGCTCAGGGTGGCCCTCTGTCAGGGAAACGAAGCAGAATGATAAATAGGTTGAAGGGTTTTCAGGGTTTGATCCACTCAGACACAATATTTAACTCTTAACCTAAATAGTTTCTTTGATCTCTGGAAGTTATCATCACATTTATTATTTATTCTACAAGCTTCACAGTGAGAATCAGATTTCATCCAGATACTTGAGTCACGATACGATAATATTCAGATTTAACTGTTTAAATGCATTTTCTGTTCACAAAATAAATTGGATCAACAATAGTTTTGTCCAATCAGAGAAACTTCTCAGTGTTTTCATCTGACTTCAGTCTTTTTATTCTCCACAATGAGAGTCAGTGAGAGTCAATGAGAGTCAATGAGAGTCAATGAGAGTCAATGAGAGTCAGTGAGAGTCAATGAGACCAACAAAGTCTTTAACTGGACTGATATCAAACATGTTGGACAACAACTGCAGCATTTTATCATCAAACACACAAACAACAAGCTGCACTGATCTCAATTATTTTGAATCAAACATAAAGAATTTTTCTAGTTTCATATGACACCAGTATCTCCAGTATATCTCTCTATTATATATCTCCAGTATGTGTATGCATATGTATATATATATATATATATATATATATATATATATATCTAGCATATTCCTAAGAGTGAGTTCACTACGGCCTCTGGAAAAAAACAGTGAAAATACTGCCGTCCGTCAGCCAATTAAAACTACTGTATTATTTTGTTTTTACCAGAAAGTCTGCATTTAAAACTGTCATAAAGTTTGCAAGTAACGTCTGAAGTTAGCCTCCACAATTACCTGATTTATGGAATTCATTTAGTTTGCAGTAACTTTGGTTACTGTGGGCATCCAAAGGTTCACCCTGCTGTCTAAATACTCACTAATGGCTCTAAACATTCAAGCTGCAACGGCCTTAATTTGCATATTTGAGGCTCCAAAACAGTAGTTAATGAAGAAATGGTTGTCATGGTGATTTAAGAAGATCAAATCTGTACAAACAGACAGTTCACTTCCTGCTGCTGTTGATAAACTAACACTCCTTAAACACATCTGGGCTCCACACGGCTGCTTCATTGTTTCCTTTTCTCCTTAAAACAATTTAAAACAAAGAAAGTCTGCATTAAAACTGTAGTAAAGTTTGCATTGACGTAAAGAAATGTCTGATGAAAGAGGCCACTGTGATGCATTATGGGAAGTGTAGGATCCTGTGTTTGCTGCTTCACATGTGTGTTAGAAATATCATTTATTAAGGATGGAAGATATGATACACTGTTGTAACTTTATTACTGGTCCCAGTAAAAACCAGTTACCAGGGGCACCATGTTGGAAGGTTCAGAGATTAGAGACGCTTCATTTATTTACTATTCTAACAAAAGGTTCAAACTGTACAATTATGGTCAAATGTGTCCCAAAGGTTTTAATGATACGCCCAAATATGGTATTTCTTCCAGTAACAGAATGAAAGTTATATTCTACATATGATCATGGAAGTGAGCACGATATTTGGCTTTAATTTGGGTTTATTTTTAAAAATAAAAAATGCATCTCAAGCAGGATGATAATGCTGATAATTCATGTCAGATTTGACACATTCAACCAATCAGCTGTTCAGATTTCTGTGGTTAGAGAAGCGTTTCAGGAACAATAAATAAATAACTAACTGTCTCATTATGTCGTATGTAAATGCAGAGGCAGCCAGCGTCCTGATGCTCTGTAGACTTTATGGGTAACTGCCAAGTGATTCTTCTTTGACTCAGAATGCTTTTACAATAAGAAATGACCTCAGTTCTGTTTCCTCTGCTTGTTGTTTTACCTTTGAGGAAACACAATAATACACACATCTAATCATGTAATCACTCTGAAGCCTCCTGCCTCCCACTCCTCCACACCAACATGTTGATCTGCAGCCTTCGGCGAGCTCTTATTAGACAAATAACAACGATTAGTTTTTCCTTTTCCTACCTGCTGAACTTTATCAGGTTTACAGCAGAGAGCAAAGAGCTGCAGCAGTGGACTGTTACAGCCTCCCACACACTCCGAAATATCTCCCTCGCTGTCTTTACTGCCTCTACACACACACACACACACACTCACACACTCACACTCACACACACACACACACACACACACACACACACACACACACTGTCTGACGGTTTCTCTCTGCTTCCTTTGACAGAACGGACAGAGCACCGCTGAGGACGGAGTCACGCCTGCTGTCAAGGTACAGGACACACACACACACACACACACACACACACACACACACACACACACACACACACACACACACACACACACACGCACACACACAACCATGCACACACACGCACACAGACACACACACACACGCACACAGACACACACACACACACACGCACACACATACATAAACACAACCATGCACACACACGCACACAGACACACACACACACACGCACACGCACACAGACACACACACACATGCACACACAGAATACAAACAAAAAAACAGTGGAAATATGGACAAGAAGGTCTTTTTTTTTTCTGCTGCCCTGATTAAAAACCATCAATCACGTCACTACAGACAGTCATGGATGATTAGACTCATTGTTTTCTCTAATTTCTTGATTTCTTTATTTTAATGTCTGGTTCAACTAAAGGTTCATTTGTTTGGACAAATAAAATGATAACAGCAAAAATATCTGATAAGAGTTTAATTTAAGAGCTGATATCTAGACATTTAACATGGTTTTATTGATCATGACTTTGGTTATTAACAATAAAACCATGTTAAATGTCTAGATATCAGCTCTTAATTTAAAGACGCCACTATGAAATTAGCCTCCACAATTACCTTGATTTATGGTATTAATTTAGTTTGCAGTAACTTTGCTGGAGCAGTCAGGTTACTGTGGCATTCTCAGTCAGATTCACCCTGTCCTCTAAATACTCACTAATGGCTCTAAACATTCAAGCTGCAACGGCCTTAATTTGCATACCTGAGGCTCCAAAACAGTAGTTAATGAAGAAATGGTTGTCATGGTGATGGTCATTGTTATCATTATATCTGTACCTTTAATTGTAGCAGACATTAAAATGAAGAAGAAACTGAAGAAAACAAGGAGGTCTAATAATGTTTCCATGACTGTATGTTTGTGTCATATCAGTGTTCTTTCTCCAAAGAGTTTTTGACTCCAAACCAAGAGTGACTCAGTATTCATGCATCTGAACATCGGATCACTCAGAGCGAGGACTCGGACACTCTGTTAGAACTCCGTTAGAACTCTGTTAGAACTCTTTGGCTTTTGTTTGTGCTTTCAGCAGAAGGAAATGAAATTCCATCAAAGGGCAAATTCTTGTGTGAATCTTCATTTTCAGCTGTTTCCGTCTCAGTCAGGTGGCTTGGGACCAGATTCAAGAACTAGAACATTTCCTCTGGGGAAATTCTGAAAGGGCCACGGGGGCTACTGCCGGTGTGTGTACACTATGATGAGATTCTTGTGTGTGTAAAGTGTGTGTGTGTCTGTGTGTGTGTGTGAGAAACATGTGTATCTGGAGGAGTGTGTGTGTGTAGCGAAAATCGCATAGTTACGTGTGTGTGTGTGTGTGTGTGTGTGTGTGTGTGTGTGTGTGTGGAACGTGTATCTGGAGGAGTGTGCGCGCTTACGCGCGCATTCGTGTGTGTAGCGAAAATCGCATAAAGTTACCTGTGTGTGTGCGTTTGTGTTTGAAGCATGTGTATGCATGTGTGAGGAGTGTGCGCGCTTACGTGCATGTGTGTGTAAGCAATCAACAGAATTAACTGCAGCTGTAGAATATTCCGGAAGAGTGACAGCAGCCAGAGGTGGACAGACTGGAATTTCTGGCAAAACCGTAATACCTATCATTGATCCGACTTCACTTTGAGCGTCCTGAGTTCTTCCTGAACAGCTACATATGTTCTTGTGAAGTAAAAAAAAAAAAAAGCTTTGTTAGAGCGATCTAAAAAAAACTGTTACATCTCCCTTTTTCAGAAATCTTCCTGCGTTTTTAATATGGGAGCCAATTAGGCTGTTGGTGGTGTTGGTGGATCATCTGTGCGTCCTACGCCCAAACTATAACTCTGACAGCTTTACCAGAGGATTGTGAGGGAGAAGACTAATTTTCCTACGTTTCTATGTATAAATTATTAATCAGAGATGGCAGCCATATAAAGTCTATGAGAACCAATATATCTTCCAAGACTCTCAGAAGGTCAATCCTGGTGTCAAAATCTACATTTTCTGTTGGGAAAAATGTTTATAGAAGATCTGACATGAGATTAAAGTGTTCCCTTGATTTTATTTAGCAGTGAACATGGCAGCTAATCCAAACTCTCCGTCAACATAGAGTCCAAACATTTTCAGCTCAGGATTCCTGCTGCAGCACCTGAAGACCTACCAGTCTGGGAGAACATGAACATTTCTATTGGATCAAACAATCATCTAGTGGTATTCTCAACAGCTTTAAATCATTCTTTGACCTTCTCGTAGGTTCTCATAGACTTTATATGGCTGCCATAGTGGCTCCTACCAACAATTAAAGCCTGTGGTGATAGAGAACATGTGGAACACATGTGGTGCTTTTGTCCAGCATGTCCCCTTAATTCATCTGAGCCTCTGGACTCTCTGGACTGGAGGAGCAGAACGCTGTCTGGCTCTCTGATGTGTTGAATGTGTGACTGATTGATTTATTAATTAACTTAGTTGACTGTGTGTTGGTTTCTTCATTAACGCCTCGGAGGCTTCAGCTGGCTGTGACGTGTTGAACAGAGTCTAAGTGCTGCTGATGCAGTGACAGTAGAGCTGCTGTGTTCAGTGACGTGTCCCATCAATATAATATCAATATAATAATAATAACAGGACCACAGTGTCTCTGTCTGCATGTCCTCATGTGTCCTGACAGATACAGCACAAACTCTCAGAGAGAAACATGGAGTCAGGCCTCTGCTCTCCTGGCCTCTCGCTCTATTGTCCTGCTGGGAAACATGATCCTGTTTCCTCCTGCAGACTCTCTCTCTCTCTCTCTCTCTCTCTCTCTGTCTCTCTCTCTGTCTCTCTCTCTGTCTCTCTCTCTCTCTCTCTCTCTCTCTCTCTCTCTCTCTCTCTCTCTCTCTCTCTCTCTCTCTCTCTCTCTCTCTCAGACATGTTCCCCACCACCAGGAGATGTTCCTCCTCACTTAGCCTCTTTCTTTCTTTCTTTCGTTCTTTCTTTCTTTCTTTTCTTCTGTCGTGGCTCTCGAGGGGGACAGTCCTCAGAGCGATGTCTTCTTTCCTTTCAGTCAGAACAAAGATCTGAGGGAGAAGTGAGAGAGGTTTCAGTGAGCTGGTCAAAGCCTTTACTGTCTGATAACCAGAGAAATGAGACATGTTGGTCAGATCTTTATCAGTGTTAAAGGAAGGATTCTCCTCCAAAATACTCATTTGATGATCAGTTGCACTGAAACAAAGGTGTTTAGTCTAAAACCAGATCAAACAGTAAATCTGAGGGAAATGATCTTGCTGCATGGACAGATAATTTACCTTGACAAGATTTCTTAAATTATGATTATTAAATCTAGAAATAAGCATGTTGAACACTTGAAATAATAAATGAACTCTTAAAACCAGATAAATTAAAGCTGCCAGCAGTGATGAACTGGCCTGAGCAGAGAAAACTTTAGATTTAGAAGTGTTTGATCATTTATCTGGTTTTAAGAGTAATAAGTTTATTAAGTCATAAAACCAGATAGATGAAATAGATTTAATATCAACCAAAAAGGTTTACGGATGAAAAAAGTTGACAAAGAAGAAAACGAAGGACGTTTTCACTATAATTTTAGTTAGTTTTAGTTAGTTTTGTAACCACAAAATACAGTTTCAGTTAGTTATCGTTTATATAAAAACTCTTGTTTTTATTTTTATTTCAGTGAACTCTTCAGTTAATTCTAGTTTTGGTTATTTCGTTAGTTTTCATGAACTATAATTTTCTCTAATCTCTAGTCAGATTAGCAGCAGTACAGTCATATTTCCTCTGAGCTCTTTGATGGATTCTGTGTTCAGTAACTTGACGCCAGAGAAAACAGAGTTATCGGCTCGTCATGACAGAATAAATGTGACTGAAAAATGACACTAACAACATAAACAGCGTTGGTCCCATCATGGCAGAAACCTGATCCACATAATAAGGTCAGAATCGGCTCTGGATCGCTCCGTCCCTAATCAGATCATCACATTATGGAATTATATTTAATTATCGCTCAGATCTGGCTGCTGCTGTAATTACCTACAGTACATGTTGTACTAATTGATTGGGGAGTATTTCTCTAATCTGATCATATGTGTAATCTAGTTAATTAGGATGACCTCCAAAGGGGATTTTAAACCAGAGGTACTTTGTGTTTCTGAAACAAAAGGAAAGATTAAAAAAGATGGAGGACGGTGATGATTCAGATCAGAGATTAGAGTCTTTACTGCCATTGCACGCTACTATAAAAACATACGTTAGCACAAAGAAATCAAGGCACAGCTCTCCCGTCAGTGCAAAAAAGATAAATATTAAATAAATAACCAAACAAGGCATGCACCCACCAAACAAACAAACAAACAAACAAAAAGGACACACACACACAAATCACACAGTAAGGGACTGTAAACAGGAACAAACAGAGACTCACACACACATTACACACAAAACATTTAACTTCTGTTCAGGAAAAAAGAGAAAAGGAAACTAAAGCTTATTGCACATGTTATAAAGGAAACTAAAGCTTATTGCACATGTTATAAAGGAAACTAAAGCTTATTGCACATGTTATAAAGGAAACTAAAGCTTATTACACATGTTATAAAGGAAACTAAAGCTTATTGCACATGTTATAAAGGAAACTAAAGCTTATTGCACATGTTATAAAGGAAACTAAAGCTTATTGCACATGTTATAAAGGAAACTAAAGCTTATTGCACATGTTATAAAGGAAACTAAAGCTTATTGCACATGTTATAAAGGAAACTAAAGCTTTTTGCACATGTTATAAAGATATAAATATTATACATTGCACATGTCTCTTTCAGAGCGCATATGTTTTATTTTTATTTTCTATCTGTTTTTGGATTGAGTTTTTATTACTATTTTATTGTTTTTCTGTTTTTTAGTATTTTATTGTTTTTATAACTATTTGTGTATGACTTTATTCTATTTTAATAACTGTACAGGAGTTTGGTCAACTGAGGTTGTTTTTAAATGTCTATAAATAAACTTTGACTTTGACTTTGAAGTCAGTATAATAATGTGGACCATCAGGTCCTGGTGGATGGGGGGGGGTGACCGGCGCTACGGCGATCAATGGAGAGCTGCTGTTTAAATGTGGGGGATAATGGCTGCTGTTATCTAGTCCAGACGGGGAACTAGTGGCTCCAGCAGAGGAGGGGGGGCGTTTAAACCTGAAATAGGATCAACAACAGTGGTTGTCCTCAGCAGGAAGGTGTGTGTGTGTGTGTGTGTGTGGGCAGCAGGTTAAGTCAGTGTTTTGCCCCCAGAGACATCGTCTCCAGCTCTAATGATCCTCTGTGTTCTGACCATAGACTGTATAAAACAGGTTGTGACTGTATAAAACAGGTTGTGACTCTTGTGTGTGTCTCTTCACATGGTGACCAGCAGCTGAACAGAGAGTATTAGTGAATATTAGTGAGTATTGTTGTTCTGCTGGTTTTGAGTCTTTGCTGCGAAGGGTCAGGAACATCTCAGCTGCTGCTGATCTCAACCCTTTAGTTTCCTCCAGCCTTTTTAACCGAGGACACAAAATAAATGGAGTGAAACGAGGTAGAACCAGCTTCTATATGCTGACTGCTGCTGTAACTCGTTTTCATTACTTATAGATTTTCTCTTTTCTCTTGTTTTCTTGCCTACATGCCACAGAACATCAAATGATTATTTAATTATATAATACAGTTGGATTTGTTCAGTAGAATAAGCAACCATCAAAGTTAAATTAGGGCAAGATAAATCCTGATTGTTGCAGGATTATTTGACAACACTGAGACCTGCCCACTAAACAAATGTTAATTGTCATATAGTATATGTGAAATAAATGAAATTGTTCAAACTTTTGCAGAGAATGCGTTGATTGAGTTTAAATATGGCAATCAAAAGTAGACTTTAGAAGTTCCTGGCAGCCATAACAAGGATTCATATGATATTTTACTTTTTATATTTAATCGTGCATCATAAATCTCAGATAACGTCTTCTTGAAAATATTAAATTAGTTTGATTAAAAGTGGACATAAAGCAGTCAGGACAAACCTTTTAGGCCTCACTGTATTACCAGATTACACATGATAGACTTTAAACCTTTTATTACACCTTTTACTAAGTTATTTATAGATTTTCTATTTGCTGTTTTGTTTAGTTTTCTTTAGATTTTTGTCTTCATTGATTAGTTTATTGATCCTTCGGTCCAGTGGTTCCTAACCTGCAGGTTGGGACGCTGAAATCAATGTATAAAACTTCCACTTCCACCCACTCAGCCAATCGGAAATGCAGCATTTATTTCCAGGCTGCAGGAGTCATTCACTGATAAAAAGGTCTAAAAAACAGATAAAACAGTAAATCTGAGGGAAATGATCTTGCTGCATGGACAGATAATTTACCTTGACAAGATTTATTAAATTAAGATTATTCTATCTAGTAAATAAGCATGTTGAACACTTAAAATAATAAATTAACTCTTAAAACCAGATAAAGTAAAGCTGCCAGCAGTGATGAACTGGCCCGAGCAGAGTGACCTGATGATTATTTGGTTCTTATCAAGATAAAACCCTTTAGATACACATCCACACCTTTCTATCAGTGTGTGTTATTCATCTCCAGCTCTGGTTGATGGAAGATGACGGCTAGTTGGAAACACCAACATTCACCTGTTTTCCCGAGCGAAGCTGACGGAGCGTCTCGGTCCAAGCAACGCTCCAACATCCTTCCAAGGTCCCTCAGTCTGAAGAGAGACTTGATAAGAAATGGAAGACTGTGACAGTTTACCAGTCCTGCTTTCTGCTGCCTTTGTGATTTCCAACCAAAAAAACTAAATACGAGCACATACTTTTTGCCCAGAAGGAGTCTAATGGCTGTTTGTAGTTTCTGCAGATATAAACTGATGATGTGAGATGATTGTGATGCAAGAAATGAGAACAACTCTTAAAACAAATGTGTTAATATCAACACGAACACATTAATGTGTCTATATAAGGATATAAACACATTTTACTTTTAACACAGTTCCTGTGTTGAGATTTTAACATATGGTTTGTGTTTGGTTTAAAACACAGTGACTGTGTCAAATATAACACAATATGTGTCCTTATATAGACACATTGTTGTGTTAACATTGTGTTAATTCTATTTCTAAGGATTTTAATTAAAATAAGCAGGAGCCCAACTGTAGAAGAAAAGTTACCATTTATTGAACAAATTATATTCTCTTTCAAAATGTCCCCACATATCTATAGTTAATATGTTTATATTTAACACACATACATAACATTACTATTCCCATAACGTGTCTTAACACATATCAAACACTTTTTGGGTATAAAAGTATCTACACAAGCTTAAAGGCTTAACATACATGGAGGGATACATTACATTACATACATTTCCAATACATTTTAAACAGTTTTGTACCTTTTGATTCAAGTAAACATATCCGGCTTAATGCTCTGATATCTGCATTAAACATTTCATCATCTTCTCTTTCTACCACATGAACATAATATTGATCATCAAAATATTCAACTGATGAAACTCTGACAAACATCAATACCTCTAACTTCTCACAGTCTAGATTCTGATGAACAAGAAGTTTATTTTTCAGACTTTTCTCTAATCTTTGCTTCTTTTTAGTGAAATTGTATCTGTATTAATTCTGTATAGTTTCACATCTTGAGGCTTAAAAAGAGTTTTTGGATGAAACGGTCTGAGAGGGGACAGTGTTTCTATAGGAGATAATAGAACAAGGCATCACAAGGCAGAAAGTTTTAAACCAATGCTTCAGAGTTCAGAGAGGACACGATGTTTTCTCTGAACTTGTTTTGACATTAAATTTACAAGAAGCCAAACAGACAGAAACAGAGAATCTCAGTGTTTGAAGTGAAAAGACTATTATCACCGTCTCTGTTTCTCCTGTTGCCTTTTTCACAGCGCTCACTTTAAAAGAAATAACATTTTGTGGGATAAGAAGTTGAGCTTGTGGTGTGACAGAAGAGTAAATGGTGTATTGATGAGATGATCAGACAGCAGAGAGACTCTGATCCATCTGGGATTAAATGACAGTTTACTGCCGTCAATAAGCTGCCAGCAGAGAGCTGCTGCTGTCTGAAGGCGCCTATTGCTTTCAACAAATCACATCAACCTCATTGCCCCTGAGGACAGGAGGAACATTGTTCAAAAAGCTGAAACGATGGATATGATAACTGCAGTTAGTGTTCTATAGGAGGATGAGAAGAGAAGAGAGAGTTAAATACCAAGAGACTGTCAGGAGGAATAAACGAACCAGCTACACACTGTAAAGAGATCAGTTGATCCATCAGTTACCAAACAAGTCTGCTCATTAAATAAAGCACATCATTTAATCAGGAGCTGATAAAAGGAAGCTAAAGAACCAATCAGAGCAGCAGTTCTCCAGATCAATAGGTCTGATCACAACTGATCTGATTTTATTCAGCCTTGTTGTAATTTACTGAACCGGATTCATTAGCTCGCTTTACTAATAGACGCACTAAATACAGTAAAAACAGTCTGGTTGGTAATTTACTTTAGTTAGTGAGTCTGTGTGTGTGTGTGTGTGTGTGTGTGTGTGTGTGTGTGTGTGTGTGTGTGTGTCCGTCCATTGTTTCTCTATGTAATACATTACTATCATTCTAGATGTAAGGTCTAAGTTTGGGAAATACAGTCATATATATATATGACTGTATATTCAGATGACTGTATATTGAGCTCCGATCTTCATTGTTCTGCTGTCAAACGGTCCAAAGGCTCCCTCAGGTGTTGGAGTGGGTTGAGTTCTGGTTGAGTCCTGGTTGAGTCCTGGTTGAGTTCTGGTTGAGTCCTGGTTGAGTCCTGGTTGAGTCTGGTTGAGTCCTGGTTGAGTCCTGGTTGAGTCCTGGTTGAGTCCTGTTTGAGTCCTGGTTGAGTCTGGTTGAGTCCTGGTTGAGTTCTGGTTGAGTCCTGTTTGAGTCCTGTTTGAGTCCTGTTTGAGTCCTGGTTGAGTTCTGGTTGAGTCCTGTTTGAGTCCTGTTTGAGTCCTGGTTGAGTCCTGTTTGAGTCCTGGTTGAGTCTGGTTGAGTCTGGTTGAGTCTGGTTGAGTCCTGGTTGAGTCCTGGTTGAGTCCTGGTTGAGTCTGGTTGAGTCCTGGTTGAGTTCTGGTTGAGTCCTGGTTGAGTCCTGGTTGAGTTCTGGTTGAGTCCTGGTTGAGTTCTGGTTGAGTCCTGTTTGAGTCCTGTTTGAGTCCTGTTTGAGTCCTGTTTGAGTCCTGGTTGAGTCTGTTTGAGTCCTGTTTGAGTCCTGGTTGAGTTCTGGTTGAGTCCTGTTTGAGTCTGGTTGAGTCCTGGTTGAGTCTGGTTGAGTCCTGCTTGAGTCCTGGTTGAGTCCTGGTTGAGTTCTGGTTGAGTCCTGGTTGAGTTCTGGTGACTCACATCGTTCTGGATAAAGAGTCAGAGATCCTGGATCACTGTGGATCAGCCAGCTCCCTTCAGGAGGCTGAAACTGGGTTTTTATTTTAGAAATGAGTTGTTTTTATTTTAATGTAACAGCGTCTCGTCATGTATCTGTGATGGATTAGGGAGATCTTTGGTCCATTAATGCTGCTGAGTGATTGATCGTGTTGATCAGCTTCTCTGAGCCTCATCACTAACTGTCAGATGGTGATTGATCCTCTGGGGTCTGATGGTCTGCTCTGGACGCTCCAAGGGTCAAAGGTCATTGGTATTCTTTCATTTTTAAAGGATCTCATTGTCTTGGTTCACCAGATCACTTGTTGCTTTCTGTCCCTTCGTTTGTTTCCTCTGAACCTTCTGCTGGAATCTGCTGCAGAAAGATGGAGACTACCTGACTTTGTTTCTTTCAGCACTTTTAAATCCAAACTGAGTTATTGAGGCCGATTGTTCCTCTTGACGTGTTTCAGGTCTGAGTCTGATGTAAATATGTATTTAGTGTTTGCTGCCTCTTGGCCAGAGCTCCCTGAAAGGAAAAGAGCTTCTTAATCTCAATAAAAGGAGATTTCCTGCTTAAATAAAACTAAAATATATAAATGTGTCATCACAGGATGAAGTTGATCACTCAGAACAACTTTTATCTGCAGTCGGAAGATAAGTAGACCTAAAGGCTCCACTCGCCCACATCTCCTTAATATTTAGACTCAAAGATCCACCAGATCCACCAGATCCACCAGGTCTCTGTAGAGATGCTGGTTGCACCACTGAACTCTCTAATGTGCATTCACCTCTGTAATGACAGGTTTATGCTGCAGCCGTCTATAATATCTCTCAGTTTAAATGTCATCACGTCCTGCAACGACTCTCTCACTCACCTGCACACTGTAAAAAAACAACTGTTGTTTTTATGGTAAAAACCAGCAGCTGGTCGCCAGAACTTTACCGTAATAAATACGGTGCAACTTTTTCTAATATTATAAGATGTTATCACTGTTGTTTTCACGTTTAAAATTGACATTTTATTCCATATTTTACTGTATAAATAAAGTGTTTCCATCAAAAGAAACGCTGTTCTGCCATATAATTGACAAGAAAATACTTTATAAATGCTGCATAAATTAAAGATTTTACTATTAAATATTACAGTATATTTCTGTTAGAGATATGGTGTTTAGTACATTTAACAGTGAGAAAAAGTATTTTTATAAAAAATAAATGCAAAAATGATGCTTGTATATATATTACAGTATATTTTTGCTACAAACACGGTGCCAGAGTATTTTACAGTGGAGTAATGTATTTTAACAAACAAAAAAATCCTGTTTTGTCTGATATAAACATTTACAGTGTTTCATTGTTACTGAAACTGAATTAACTCATTTATCATTTTACGTCTTTTACTGTCATGGTTTAACAGTTTTTCACCCTAAAATCTACAGACATTTTTTACAGTGTAGAAGAGACGTATCGCACTAATACTACTAATACTACTAATACTACCAATACTACTAATACTACTAATACTACCAATACTACTAATACGACTCAAACTGATTTATGTAGCTCACATCATAACAGGAATGAGTTGTTAAACCTGAAGTCAGTTAGCATGTTAGCATGTTAGCTCCCTGGGGGCTAACCTCTCAAACTGAAATAGGATCTGTGGTCAACACAAGCTGAAGAGATGTTCACGTTTTGTTCTACCACATAAAACACGAACCCCAGCAGTGAATTTTAGAGTTTTACGTGTCCTTAAAAAGGTGCTAACAAGCTAACAAGTGGCTAAATGACTCGGGTGGTTCTCGGGATGTTAAATTCCATCTCAGCAGACAAACATTACTGGCTGACATGAAGAACGTTAATCCTCCCACAGTGTGTGAGGAGAAGCGTTGTCATGGATCCCATCAGAGCAGCTGACATGCAGCACAGCACAAGAAGAAACAGGATCATAATTAGATAATTCCACATTTTTCATGTTGTGGTGAATGGAGGACGGAGCTTCTGTCGTTGTTATGGACACGAGGGAGGCAGCAGAAGGCAGAACCACCGAGCTGTTCTTCACTGTGGAATAATAAACCAACATGAGCAATAAAGTCCCTGGTGTCACAGCTGACATCTCTGCATGTGGATGAAGACCGGAATAGTTATAGTCAGGTTTATCAAAAATATGAGGCTTGCGCTGCAAAAACATGAAGCTCACCAAGTATGCACCATCCCTCCCAAAGAAGGGAAAAAAGACTAACACAAAACAATATAAACTATTTTTTTAAAGTCTGTATGTCTCCCTTCACAGTTCTCCCTACACTGTAAAAAATGTCTGTAGATTTTACAGTAAAAACTGTTAAACTGTTGACAGTAAAAGACGTAAAATGATAAATGAGTTAATTCAGTTTCAGTAACAATGAAACACTGTAAATGTTTATATCAGACAAAACAGGATTTTTACAGTAAATACATTACTCCACTGTAAAATACTCTGGCACCGTGTTTGTAACACAAATATACTGTAATATATATACAAGCATCACTGTAACCCATATCTCTAACAGAAATATACTGTAATATTTAATGGTAAAATCTTTAATTTATGCAGCATTTAGTATTTTCTTGTCAATTATATGGCAGAACAGTGTTTCTTTTGATGGAAAAACTTTGTATTTATACGGTAAATATGGAATAAAATATCAATCTGAAACGTGAAATCAACAGTGTTAATATAATTTTACTGTAATATTAGAAAAAGTTTCACCGTGTTTATTAGGGTAAAGTTCTGCTGGTTTTTACCATAAAAACACCAGTTGTTTGTCGTTGTTCCGTATAACAGCAGCGAGCTGAAGGTTGAACCAGGTTGAATCAGACTCTCCAGGCTGCTTCGTGTTTCTCTGAGGATCCTGATCCAGCAAACAGACCTCTGGCTGATCTGAGACCCTCACCACATCTTTCTCTTCCTCCACTATATTTATATATTTATCTGTGTTAAAGGGAGTCAGAGTGTTTCCAGGCCTGATTAAATATTTACCAGTAGAGAGAGGCCCTCCGGGCCACCGTAGAGCCTCTCGGCTGCAGGCTGACTCTGTGTGAACGCATGTTGTCGCCATGGAAACTGCTCTAGCTTTCCTTTACAAACATGACCTCGCATTTGATTCATGTGGCTTTAAAACCTCTTCCTCTCTAAACACACACACATTCCTCAGAGGTATTCATTCATGTTCCTGCTCTCTTCATGTATGATCATGAAAAAAAATTACAGTAAAACTGTCAAATGACATCAGAAATAGGGCGAAAAATTAAACATTTAATAAAACCGCAGTAGACACTTTTAATTAGCGTAAATCAAAACCAGCACAAAACCTTTACTGTCATAAACTGAAGGAAACACACAGTTTGTCTGTAAAAATATAACATTTCCATGTAAAGTGAATGGAGAAACACCATGCTGTGTGAATGAATGACACATTTACCCTAAAAATAACAGGAATATTCAGTCTAAACTACAGTTTTTGCAGATATTTACATTTAAATTTACAGTAGAAAACCCACTCACTGTATTTTTCACGGTGAAGTTCTGGCGACCACAGCTGCTGGTATTTTACCGTAAATGAAACAGATTATTTTTTACAGTGTAGATCACTAGAGACATATTTTGTTTTTTAAAGCATTCTGGCAGCGATATACCGTCATTTTTTAATATAATGCATTAAATCTCTTCCAATCTCGAGCCCGGACTTCAAAATTGTAGTTTTTACTCTTTTTCAGCATTTTCTCATGTTTGCCATATGGGGTAAGAACTTGCTATATA